>NC_090184.1:43346659-43554159 GCF_024679245.1 Pseudorasbora parva
CTTTGAGTGGCACTCCTCCTCCTTCATAATTCAGAGCAATTTAGATAAATGTTTCATGCTCTGTAAAAGCAGTATGTCTGTCATATATTCAGCTGTTGATTGTCTCTCCTCAGTGTTTGCTGACAGCGAGCCTCAGACTGTGGTTCATTACCGATGCAGCCCGAATCCCTCCGTCACGTCCAGCCTGAGCTTCAGCGCACGGGCGCCCCTGCAGATGTGGGTGGAGAGTCCCTGCGTGTGTCCGAACGCGTGCGCGCCGGTGGACGTGGGTCCCGGGACCGTCCTCCTCATCATCCTCTGCCTCAGCGCGACGGCTTACTTCATTATAGGTCATTCTGCATCTCTCGCTCAGATACATGTTGTGTTGAAGTCCAGTAGACAAGCCCAGTGTTGGGGGTAACGCATTAAAGGGTTAGTTCACCCAAAAATTTAAATTCTGTCATTAATTCCTCTCCCTAATGTCGTTGGACACCCGTCAGACCTCCGTTTATCTTCAGACACAGATGAAGATATTAGTGTTGAAATCCGATGGCTCAGAAAGGCCTTCATTGACACCAATGTCATTTCCTCTCTCAAGACCCATAAAGGCACTAAAGACGTCGATACAAAGCCCATCTCACTACAGCGGCTCTACAGTCATTTATAAAGAGACGAGAATAGTTTTTCTGTGCAAAAAAACCTAAATAACGACTTGTATAGTGATGGGCTGATCACGTGATCACGCCAATGTCACGTGATTTCAGCAGTTTGGTAGTTTGACACGCGATCCGAATTGATACACTGATTCGTAACCATTCGAAACATTGTTTTGAAATTGGCCCATCACTATATAAGTCATTATTTCGTTTTTTTTGCGCACAAAAACTGTTCTCATCGCATCATAAATGACTGTAGAGCCGCTGTAGTGAGATGGGCTTTGTAACGACGTCTTTAGCGCCTTTATGGGTCTTGAGAGAGGAAATGACATTGGTGTCAATGAAGGCCTTTCTGAGCCATCGGATTTACACATAGAGAAAAAACATCTCTCTCAATCCTGAGATAAAATGTCAGAATTGTGAAGAAAAAAAACTTTTTCACAAAAACTCAAACATAAAAGGTACTTTTTACTTATTTAACTTTATATGCAAATTCATAGACTACTTTTTTTTTCTCACACACTTTTCTTCTCAGAATTGCGAAAGTCTGAATTGTAAAACGTCAGTTACCACAGTTATTTTGTATATTGTGTCAGAATCACAAGCATCCACAAATGGCATTAGTACAACCCCCTGGATATAAAGGTAATGTGTGTCCTCTCTTGTACCTGCAGGATCATGTGCGCTCCGGCCCTTCAGGACCAGTAATGGTGTTCAGATGGCTCCAGAAGACAGTGTGTGGTGTATGATCTGCTGTCAGCTGACCGTCAGGAGGAGGAAACGCCACTGCTCGCTGAGAGAAGACACACTTTGACCAACTCATTACACCATTTCACTCACTTCAAATGCATGTACATGGAAATTCAATTGGCTGAAGTATGAGTAGCCTACACATTATTTTAAATACATAAGTAGGCATGTTCCTCTGGTAAGCAGAAGAGACTTCTTTCAAAATATTACACATAATCTAACCGAGCCCAAAATTGTATTACCTATACAAGCAATTTTGTTTCCATCTTAAAGTTACAAGCAGGAAAAGAGACGATGCTAATTTAATGACAACAAAACGGCAATGGGTAAAAGAACTTCTCAAAATTTATTGATTAAAAACACATTTGAGATTCACAAAAATAGTGTGCTACATATAGAACTACAAGTGAATTTCACTGAAATTATAGACATTTATTAAGTTATAGGTCTATTTTATTAATATAGCATTAAGCTGTTAGCTTATTTGCAAGAGATATGCTTATTTGCTTGTGCATTTTGTGCTCAACGGTTAAAGAGCATGTGAAGATCTCAGTGTTGGTGCTGAGAGGATGAACGTCATTCTGCTTGTATGATCCAAAGCTGAGCCTGCGTATAGTTTAGTGCTTATGATCGTGATTTAGCAGGCCGAGATGCTGAGGCACTAATATTAATGCGAGTATATTCTCATTCGAGTAAATGAGAATGGTTTGAAAGCTTAAAAAACCCTACAAGCAGTCAGTTCATATGAGCAGCACTGTCCGTCACAGCTTATCAAGTGCACTTGAGAAACACAAAACACACTTCGTCTGTCCTGTCCTGCTAAACTCGGCACTGTTTGTCTCTAGGGATAGTTTGTGAAGGATCTCACCAGCCAGCTGGCTCTGGATTGGGAAACGAGTCTTTGAGCTCAGTTGAATGATTTTAAAGGGATAGTTCATCCAAAAATTTTAATTCCCTCATGTCCAAACCTGTAAGACCTTCGTTCATCTTCAGAGCACAAATGAAGATATTTCTGATGAAATCTGAGAGCTTTCTGACCCTTCATAGACAGCAATTTAATGAACACTTTCAAGGTCCAGCACCGCAAAAAAATGCATTTCTTACTTAGTATTTTTGTCTTGTTTCTAGTCTAAATATGTATAAAAATCTTACATTAAGAAACATTTACTAGACAAGTAAAAATTATTGTCTTGTTTTGGGGAAAATAACTCAAAAGTAAGAGAGTTTTTGCTTAAAATAAGTTAAATAATCTGCCAGTGTGGTAAGTAAAATAATGTTGTTTTAAGATTATTATGCTTATTTTAAGATAAAACTCTTAATTTTGAGTTATTTTTTCCCAAAACAAGACAATTACTTTTCCTTGTCTAGTAAATACTTCTTGTTTTAATAATTTTTAGATGTTTGGACTAGAAACAAGACAAAAATACTAATAAAGAAAAGCATTTTTTGCAGAGAGAAAGGAAGTAAAGACTTTGTTAAAATAGCCCATGTGACTCCTGTGGTTCAAAATTAATGTTATGAAGTGGCGAGAATACTTTAGTGTGCAAAACAAACAAAAATAAGGACTTTATTCAATGATTTCTTCTCATCTGTGTTAGTCTCGTGCACTGTTGGTCAGCTCCTGTGTCATCATCACACACGTCACATGAACAGCTTCGGCCAATGGTAAGCCGGCGTTTACTACATCAACGTCGGAGTCACCGGAGAAGAAATCATTAAATAAAGTCACTATTTTTGTTTGTTTTTGTGCACTAAAGTATTCTCGCCGCTTCATAACAACAATGTTGAACCATCGGAGTCACATGGACTATTTTAACTTTGTCTTTACTTCCTTTCTGGACCTTGAAAGTGACTCAGATTTCATCAGAAATATCTTCAATTGTGTCTGAAGATGAATGGAGGCCTTACAGGTTTGGATCAACATGAGGGAGAGGAATCTTCATTTTAGGGGTGACCTGTCCCTTTAAGAGCAGCTGAAACTCACTCAAGACAGACTTTACTGCGTGTGAACCAGCAGCGGCTGCGATCATGATTACGATGTTGTGAATGATCAAACGGCCGCTGACTGCATTCAGAGAAATCAACAGCTCTTCATATCTGAACACACTGAGACTTTTCCCAGTAAACAGGCTCTTATAGAAGTTTCAAAAATGACTTTCTTACAAAGTATTTCCAGCACACATACAACATTCTCAAATCAAGATGGATTTGCTGGAGATGCAAAATGACTAAAGAAATGAAGTCTTGTTTTCTAAAAATGTGTCAAAATGAAGAGTTTGTGCTCAAAACAATAAACAAACGTCGGCCAATGGGGTCAAAAAAATGCAAAGGGAACCATTAAACCAGACTTAATTTCTTCAGTCATTTTGATTATATTATGTATTTTCTATTATATGTAAAAAGTATTTGGGGGTATAAGTGAATCTCATGAAATCTCTCAAGAAACGTCCAAGTCACATTTCATCCCAAATTCAGAAAATAAGACTATTATTAGTACCATTAAGATTTGTGACTCGTTATGATAAAGCACATTACCTCAAATGTCTTGTAATGCAAAATATGTCTGTGAGTGTGTCTGTGAGTGAGTGTGTGTGTGTGTGTGTGTGTGTGTGTGTGTGTGTGTGTGTGTGAGTGTGTGTGTGAGTGAGTGAGTGAGTGTGTGTGTGTGTGTGTGTGTGTGAGTGTGTGTGTGAATAAGCGTGTCTGTGAGTGTGTCTGTGAGTGAGTGTGTGTGTGTGTGTGTGTCTGTAAGTGAGTGTGTGTGTGTGTGTGTGTGTGTGTGTGTGTGTGTGTGTCTGTGAGTAAGCGTGTCTGTGAGTGAGTGAGTGAGTGAGTGTGTGTGTGTGTCTGTAAGTGAGTGTGTGTGTGTGTCTGTGTGTGTGTGTGTGTGTGTGAATAAGTGTGTGTCTGTGAGTGAGTGTGGAAGTGTATCTGTGAGTGAGCGTGTGTGTGTGTCTGTGAATTAATTCTATGTCTGTGAGTGTGTGTGTGTGTGTGTGTGTGTGTGTGTGTGTGTGTATATGTGTGAAAGTGTCTGTGTGAGTGTGTGTCTGTGTGTGTGAGTGTCTGTGTTGGTGTGTGCGTGTGTATATAATATATATCACATGTATTTGTACATCAAGACAGTATCTATTATACTGCCTATGCATTTAATCTAACTAAGAAAAAAGATATTGCAATGAAAGGAAATTACAAATATGCTCAATTATCATTGATGTTACAATAACAAAAAATCTTAATGATCCTAAAATAGTAATTTTCTCATCTTTTTGATTTTGATTTACTATGTGTCCCAGGCGTGTTTTCATGAGATTGCCCTGTAAAGTGCATCAGACTGGTTTTTATAACTCTATAATCTGTAGAGAGTGAGTTTTGCGTCGCACAGCAACACAGAAAAACAAGACGAGACAAGACGTCCAGTGGGTCAGAGAGCATCTCTGGTCCTTTCACAGCATTCAGACCGGCTGATACTCCAGGACAAACGCCCACGTCACACATCACAGCCTGTGTCAAAACTTAGTGTTTGCCGCAAATTAGAAACGTGCCATCGGATGTGCAAAAATACACGTGAAACCTCATTCAGAGACAAAGAAACATGTATGTTAACACGCAGCTGTAAGTAGACGACATACATGTGTCTGAAATGTTGTGTTGTCAGTGGTCTGGTTCAGGCACCTGCAGTGGTTTGGCACTTAAACATTTGGAAATGAAAACGCAGGAGGTGATTTGAATAGATCAGAGTGTGTTTGATTGTTCCAGTGATAAAACAGGACACACACTGTTGAATAACTCTAATGGCTCTCAATGACGACTGGCTCGTACACACCAGCTGAGACCCTGTGAACACAACACACAGATTGATCAGTACACTTTGTGTTTTTGCAACAGCAGAACAAACCCCGTTCCCGTGTGTGTGTGTGTGTGTGTGTGTGTGTTTTGAGCCACCTGTTTCCCAGCTGGATCCCGCTCAGCGCTGTAGTGCCGTCTCTGCTTACGAACAGTCTCAGGTTACTGTCTGAACACACACCCAAACAACAGAGGAGAAGTGATTGCATGACGACGGCTGTGTTTAACACACACGCTCTGATGCGTCTGCTGGCAGCACTTCTCAATGGATTTTGTCATACTTTTTATAGCATAAAAAAATAAATAACATGCACATAAATGCAATAAAAATTTACATACAATATTGGAACACATTTTTTGCAAATCTACAATAAATATTTGTATATATTTATTGCATTTTTTAAATTTACTGTTTTGATTCAGGTACATGAATAATACATTCTAATATGTTAATATATACTTTTTATTGATTATAATTTATTTAACCCACTCTCCCACACACACACACACACACACACACACACACACACACTCACTCACTGACACACACACACACACACTCAGACACACACACTTATACTCACTGACACACACACTTACACACACACACACACACACACACACACACACACACACACACGCACACATACTCACACACACACACACATACACATATAAAGACACACACACTCACTGACACGCTCACTCAATAACACACATACACTCACACACACACTCGCACAGACATGCACACACTTACAGAGACACACACACTCACACAGACGCACACTGACACACACTCACACAGACACGCACACACTCACACAGACACACACACTCACACAGACGCACACACTCACACAGACGCACACACTCACACAGACATGCACACACTCACACAGACATGCACACACTCACACAGACATGCACACACTCACACAGACATGCACACACTCACACAGACACACACTCACACAGACGCACACTCACACAGATGCACACTCACACAGACGCACACACTCACACAGACGCACACTCACACAGACGCACACACTCACACAGACGCACACACTCACACAGACGCACACACTCACACAGACATGCACACACTCACACAGACATGCACACACTCACACAGACGCACACACTCACACAGACGCACACACTCACACAGACGCACACTCACACAGACGCACACACTCACACAGACGCACACTCACACAGACATGCACACACTCACACAGACATGCACACACTCACACAGACATGCACACACTCACACAGACGCACACACTCACACAGACGCACACACTCACACAGACATGCACACACTCACACAGACATGCACACACTCACACAGACATGCACACACTCACACAGACATGCACACACTCACACACTCACACAGACACACACTCACACAGACGCACACTCACACAGACGCACACTCACACAGACGCACACACTCACACAGACGCACACACTCACACAGACATGCACACACTCACACAGACATGCACACACTCACACAGACGCACACACTCACACAGACGCACACACTCACACAGACGCACACACTCACACAGACGCACACTCACACAGACATGCACACTCACACAGACATGCACACACTCACACAGACACACACTCACACAGACATGCACACACTCACACAGACGCACACTCACACAGACGCACACTCACACAGACATGCACACACTCACACAGACACACACTCACACAGACATGCACACACTCACACAGACGCACACTCACACAGACGCACACTCACACAGACGCACACACTCACACAGACGCACACACTCACACAGACATGCACACACTCACACAGACGCACACTCACACAGACGCACACTCACACAGACGCACACACTCACACAGACGCACACACTCACACAGACGCACACACTCACACAGACGCACACACTCACACAGACATGCACACACTCACACAGACATGCACACACTCACACAGACATGCACACACTCACACAGACATGCACACACTCACACAGACATGCACACACTCACACAGACATGCACACACTCACACAGACGCACACACTGCATTTTATGCAGATAAATAAAAAATAGATTATTCTATAAATTCAAATTTTATGTAATATATACATATATAATAATGATTATAATTAATTTAATAAACACACAGGTGTATATATAGATTCATTTTTAAATAAAAAATAAGATGGAAATACAAAAATGAAAATATGCAATGCAAATCATTTCATTAAATCACATTTAATTTAAAAAGACTTTAATTGCATGTGTTGCAAAGCAGTACTGAGCTGGCGATGTTTAAAGCCTTTATTTTTATTGGTGCAATAATTATTGTTTCCATTACACATGTAAAACGCCATCCCTATACTTATGTATGTTTATGTATAGCTGTATGTTTTTGTTTGTGGATGTATACACACTTGCTCCAGTTAAGCATATATTCAAGACATTATGCTTGACATTCTTTGTATTACAATATGTATTTGTTTATCCTTATCCTGTCCATGTTTTTATCCTGTTATTATTGTAAAAGTTCAATAAAATATATATATAAAAAATAAAAAAGCCATCCCTGATTAGTGATCGGACATATTCAGCGCCGAGACTCTCACCTTCATTGTTACTGCTGTCAGAGAAGTTCTGGCTCTGGACGATCTTCTCCACGATGTCGTCTGCGTCTATACGCGTGTCGTTGACCCAGGTCGGGTGATCCTCCACCGAATCTTGTTTCCTCCTGGAATAAACAGAAGGAAGTGCCAAATGACATTTACTGTCAGACATACAAGTGGAGGGAAAATATTTCATGACCACATACATCCGTTTATACATTATGTTTATACGACAATTCACCATGACGTCACAACAGTATAAAACGTTCTTCCGGGTGGCAAAAGCCGAAGCGTTCCTATGGCTACGCTAGTATTCAGACATAGTTAACATGATTATTGAGGGACCGATTAATTAATTCAGGAGATAGCAATACATGAAATGCCTAACCTTGGTCTAGTAGATGTAGTGCTAGTCTAATACCACAATTTTTAAATGAGCTTCAGCCTACCATTGAGTAGTTATTTTAGTGACTGTTGCTGTTTGAATTACAATATGTTAGGCTATCGTAGATAGTCTATTTCCCTGTTCTCTGCTTTTCAACAAATCCTTTGCACACATTTTTTCTTTATTTTTTGTATCTGAAGCTATAGCAGCAACATTGAAAGTTCCGGTGTCTGTGTTTAACACGAAACCTTGTGTGATTGCGGCCGGCTCGCGGTGCAGTCATGCTGTTTCCCAGCTGATTTGATGCAATGATCCACTTTAATGACTCGTGGCATCTGCAATATCTCACAAACTCCCGATGTTAAAATATGTTATATTTATAATTTTATATGGAACTAATCACTACACCTGTTAGCAGTCATGTAAACATCCATTATTGATATAAAATAGCCGAAATCACATGAACAATCACACAAAAACCTTATTCCATAGTTATCGTGTGTTTATTAGCTTCTTAGTTCACGCATAGAAATTTAGAATAGGCCCGTTCGAGCCAGAATGAGGAAATGTCCGAGACAGTAGGAGAGAGCTCTGCGCATGTTTTAACTCTTTTATATCGAATAATTCCGTGAGAAATGAATAGAAATGGTATTCTGTATGACGAAATATTTTGCAAACGTGATATGTCAATATTTCTCCAAATATGAGGACTTTTAAACTAAGAGCTAAACTGAAAGCTGTTCTTTGCGATCTCTGTGAACACAAATGAGCCAGTGAAGACGAGAGAATAAAGTGCGTCTGATAATCTATTCAAAATATCGTTCATAACGGATCGATAATAATGCACTCCTGACATAAATTAAGAATTGAATGTCACTGCAACCCAGTTTTATCATAAACAGTGTTCAAATATCAAAGCTGGAGTCTTTAATCTTTCTGATGATACTGAGTTTGTCCAGATAATGTGTGATGAGCAGTGAATGTTGAACAATAGTAATCTGAGGCCATATGATCTTTGAATCGTAAGGGGTTAAAAGAGATCTAAAGTTTACTAATATTAGTCTCGAAATTCCCCAGCTGAAGATAATTATGCTCTGCTATGATTTTGTAGATGGACCATTTTGAGAATACTTCTCTGTAGCGCCACTTTTGACGACGTCCACTCGCTTTAGCCTCCTCACCCACAGGTTTTGCTGCATATATTTACTTCTTTCTGAATGAAATCGATAAAATCCTACACCTTTTCCTGTATATCTGATGGCGCAACCCCAAACACAACACGTTTTCGTCATAGTTTCAACTTTAATCAACAGCAATGTTCTTAACTATGTAACTGTTTACAGTAGCCGGCTGATCTCTTCAGTTTGTCAGTAGAAGCCGCTCGCGTTCTGCCACCCGGAAGTATCTTGAGGCGATTGTTTACAAACATTCTGAAATGGTCTATATCAGTGTGCTTAAAGAGGTCATGAACTGGCTTTTAAAAAAAATATATACTGTTGTCTGGGGTCAACTTACGATGTTCGTGTGGTTATTACATTCAAAAACATCCGCTGACTCTGGGTGTTCCTCTCAAACCATTGGTAGGCAAACTCCTTACCTCGAACGTGATATCAACAGTTTTTTTTAATGCATTTTTCCCGCCAAACGCCGCACACCAGAGATCCAGAATACTTTAAGCCCGGAGTATTATATATATATATTTTGTTTTTTGTTTTTTTGTTATTCTATTCTTAGGCGACAAGAACAGAAAAAGGTTAAGGAATTTTTTTAAATGCAATATTCTTTCTTTATTTTACTTAATAGACTTAACCTTTACTTAAACTTACATCTTTACTTAAAAAACCCATTCACAGTGTATTACATAATTTAAAATAAATATATATAAAGATTTACAATGGCAGCGATGTACAGTAGCATTTCAGTATGAAATTGAATAAACAAATGTAGGCTAAAATTAAAACTACATAGTCTTCAATATACAACACTGATAAAAGTTATTTTATTTGACTGCGCTGCTGTCAATTGAAGACCTGCTCGTATCTCATAAACATGCGATTTTACTTTCACTTTAGACATAACCGACTGTGTTTATATGTTAACCTTGTGTGTATTTGACAGTATTAGTGCAGTAAGACTGTCCAGTAATCACGTGTGTTCGACGTTCAGTGCGCGTGCTCAATGCAAAACTAATGAAATGTTTAACCGGCAAGGCTTTAAAACGCGGCTAACAGCCCCTAACTTTAGTGCATATGTTGGATATTTGCTCATATCAGCGCATAGACTCACAGGCACACTCAAACAGAGCCGAAATAAACTGAGAGAAATATTTCAAACTGAGAAAAAAGGAAATAAATAATTAAATGCAAAACCGGAAAAAACGCAATTCACCAGCGCGTATTGAACCGTGAATACCGTATCAAACGGTTCAATATTATATTGAGTATTGTGGCATCCCTAATATTATATATATATATATATATATATATATATATATATATATATATATATATATATATATATATATATATATATATATATATATAAAATGAAATATAATAATGCCGGTGATTTATATCAGGGGTTTTCAAACAGGGGTCCTCCAGATGGTTCTAAGGGGTCCCCAGAAAATTTCATAGAATAAAAAGAGAAAGCATAAATGGATTAAGTCTACCGAACATTCTAGCTGTTTAATTTCTAAATGTTCCTCACCTTTCTTGCCGTACTTTCCAGAATTGTATGTTTGCTTTGTGTCTTTCTAGTGCATTGTTCTTACTATAGTCCCCTTTATCTCGCTCACTGGTGTTCGTAACACAGTACGTAAGCTGCTTACATACATTTATTGTGAAAGTTGCTTATACAAATCCTTTTTGATTGAAAATGTTCTACTTCAGGTTTGTACATCCAACATTAAGTATAGCTGATTAAAGTTTGGAAACAATATGTTGTATTTATAATGTCACACTAATTATCTAACAGTTTAAATGTTTTTTCATACATAAAAATAGATGGATTTTAGGAAGGGGGTCCCTCATAAAAAAAAAAAAAAATTGAATATCACAAAGTTTAAAAACCCCTGATTTATGTATTTCCCATTTCAGGCCCGGCTGACGTGGGAATACCGTGGAGGTCTGTTGGAGGGTAACATGGGCCGCGGAGGTCGTGGAGGCCGATCGGGGCGGCTGTCGCTCTCAGAAGGGACGTCTGTGCTCACACTGCTCCCTGTAGACGTGTTTCTGCGATGGGTCAAATCAGACAGACTGGAGGAGCAGGAGTGCTCGGTGCTGTAGCCTGCAAGTCAAGTCAACTTTATTTATATAGCGCTTTTACAATGACAATTGATTCAAAGCAGCTTCACGGTGTTAAACAGGACAATATTGCAACAAAATTTGATTCGGCTGTATAGTCGTTCTGCACACACAAACACAGTCAGTAGACTACACACATGCACACTCAATTAACAAGGGTTTCATCATGCACCACTTCAACCTCCACCTGAAAAGCACTGCAGCATCACAGAAGAGCGACTTTATGAAA
This sequence comes from Pseudorasbora parva, assembly GCF_024679245.1. Lineage (NCBI taxonomy): Eukaryota > Metazoa > Chordata > Actinopteri > Cypriniformes > Gobionidae > Pseudorasbora > Pseudorasbora parva. Next base: position 43,358,458 of record NC_090184.1, read on the forward strand.
CTATAAGATGGTAGAAAGCAGAAAGTGTGCAGAGTAAACTGTGTAAACGTGCATTCTAACAGAATAGAGTTCTGCCAATGGCTTTTTTTGTGAATACAAAGTACAAGTTTGTTTCATTATGCTTTAGAAAAATCTCAAAATGTCATTTTTTTTAGTCTTAAAGGCCCACTGAAGTGCCTTGAAACGCGCCGCATTATTCATTGTGTTGACGTGATTTCCTCTGAAACGGCTTCAGCTGTTAGCAGCTCCCCTTTTTTGAAACAGCCAATAGCGTTTCGTTAATATACAGTTTGACTAGAGCGCAAGAGCGGACCTTTCTGTTTGGTGAAGCCAGTTTCCTCTAACACTGTTTACCATCATAATCTCCTCCAGATCGCTTTGAAATGCAGAATTCAAATGGGTCGATATGTTTGTTGTCAACGCAGACTCGCTCATATGATCCGCTCTGCGCTCTCGTGTCTGTAGTAGACCAGAGCCGTTGAGGTGTGTGCGCTGCTGCGGTGCGTGAAACTAACGTGAAAACAGACTTAATTCGCCTCAAATGAAAGCATATTTACACTGAATCGTTTCCTATCACATATATAGTGTGCTATGTGCCTTTCACCGTGTAGAAATTAGTAAATGTGTGTTAACTGACCGATTTCTGCATCAGCAGCGTAGGGGGCGGGCTTTAGACTCTAGAGAGCATTCTGATTGGACAGAAGATTTGACGAAAAAGTGAAGTCTGCAATGATGTCACCAAAATCTGAGATTCGTTTTAGCGGAAGTGGGAGACTGTAAAATTTGAATGCTTATATCTCCTAAATGCAAATTTTGTCATAGTTTTGGAACATACCAGCTTATTCATTACTTTAAAACTTTGTTTTATTTATAAATTTATTTGTGGTTTAATTTAATCTTACTTGTCTCTCAGCTTTTCTAATATAAATTGTTACAATCTTCGTTCAAATAATTTGTTACACCTTAAAGTTTCTTAGGGTGCGTTCACACTTGTCATGTTTGGTTCGATTAAAACGAACCCTGGTGCGGTTGCTCGGTTAGTGCGGTTCATTTGAACATATGTGAACGCTGCCACCCGAACTCTGGTGCGCACCAAACAAGCGGACCGAGACCGCTAAAAAGATGGGTCTCGGTCCGCTTCCAAACGAACTCTGGTGCGGTTCGATTGATATATGAACGCAACACGGACCAAAGACATGTAAACGGACCAAAAACCGGACGTAATGTCACAAGATGCCACGCATAATGCAGCTGATTTGACGACGCGGAAAGATCGGTGTACGTTATCCAAAATGAGTAACTTTAACGTTAGAGGGCAAACGTAGAGCAACGAGGAAGAGCCTCATCAATATTTGGTCAGACGAGCATGTTTCGAAAATGCTAGAAAAAACACACAATAAGCAAACCTGGCTCTTCTCATCAAAGTTCCTGTGTTGCCCATTATTAGCAGGTGCAGACGACAGCGGCCGTCTCTGTTCTGCACAACGGAGGAAATCCTGCTGCTGTTTTGAATGTTTTGAACATTTTATGAGCTCTTCATGAGTTCTCAGCGGGTAAAAATAATGCCACATGTACACGCATAAAATGATCGCGTTTAATCCAGCACACAGCGTTGTTTTGAACATTTCATGAGCTCTTCATGAGTTCTCTGGTAAAAAATAATGCCAAATGTGTTACACGCATAAAATGATCGCGTTTAATCCAGCACACAGCGTTGTTTTGAATGTTTTGAACATTTCATGAGCTCTTCATGAGTTCTCTGGTAAAAAATAATACCATGTACACGCATAAAATGCCCGCGCGTGTAATCCGCACACAGCGTTGTTCTGAATGTTCGGTAAGCGAGCTCCTACGTCATATAAGCCGACCAATCAGGTTGTGAGCGTCTCCCTGTGCCTTTGGTTCGGTAACTTTAGGTTCGCTGTTAAAAATGCCCGTGTGAACGCTAAGCGGACCAGGACTATTATGTTTGTTTTTGTTTTTTGGTCCGGACCAAACTAACCAAACGAACCGAACTACAAGTGTGAACGCACCCTTAGAGTTCGAACAGAGCTATAAATAATGCTTAATAATTTACAAAAGATCTGAAAGCTGACTATGTTTCTATGGTTAAATGAGTTTAAGTTACCTTTAACAGATTATGTGTTTTCTCCTTTGGTAAACTGCTGTTGTAATTGCTGTGTTTTCTGACTGGATGTGTATTTTTATGTTTATGTTATTGTAGCTGCCTTCTTGGAAAGGTCACTCTTGTAAAGAGATTTTAATCTCAATAAGTTTTATTTTTAATTTTTTTAACCTGGTTAAAAATAAAGAATGAATCAAAAAATGTAATAATACACTATTAAAATCAAAAAGAGTCGGTGTTAATATTATTTAATGGACCTGAGCTGACATGAACTAACAATGAACAGTTTTTATTAACTAACATTACAAATATTATTAAATACTGTCACACGTGTATTGCTCCTTATTAGCTCATGTTAGTTGATGCATTAACTAATGTAACTTTATTGCAAAGAATTACAGATAAAGTACTAAACAAAAGTTAAACAAAATGCATAAAAAGAAATGATCTCATTGACAATCAGTCAAAATCACTGAAAATAAACTTAATTGCAAAGACGGTCACAGCATATGTCGGGTGAATTGCAGCAATAATTAGCTTCACAAGCACACAAACACTGAAGCTGATGTGTGTGTTTGCACTCCTGAAGTGTCAGTGTCAGTAGGAATATGTTAAACAAACATTCCCACACAATAGCAAGGACCTAAAGACAGGAAGATGTAGGCGTACTTCCTGAATCAGCGACTGGCAATGGCACGCAAGAAAACGTTCAGAATTCACTGAGGACCCCTTTACTATGAAGACACACACACACACACACCTGATAGTTTGCTTTGCTGACTGGCATAACTTGAGTTGCGCGAATGACCCGTGTGAAACGATTCCTCGGGACTCTGATCCAGCTCCTCAGGAAGCGCTACATGAAAACAAAACAGACAAAATAATAATTATGAGCCACTCAAGATTGTCAAGTAGTGTTCATTTCGTCAGCTATTTTTTTATTTATTCTCAAGCCCTATTCGGACGGTAATTGTTTCTCATGTGGGCATCCATAAAAATATATGTGCATGCCACCTCAGTGATACAACTTGTGCATTCGGATGGTGATTTTTCAATTAAAGCTGCTTATTTATTACTCATATTACCACTAACACAAATGACTCATATCATGTCTGTTATGAAATACACCTTTAATAACGTGACTTTTACCGGAGCCGAGTATAGAAGGCCTCTGTTTAGCCAGCAAAACTTCAGCTGTTCCTTCTCCTTTACAGTCCAGCTGCAGGGAAGAGTCACGGCCGGCCACAGATATACATTTGGCTGTACTTGGTGCACTAAATTATAGAAAAACACATTTCAGACAGTCATTAAGTCATTCACAAACTCTTTACTGCTTGTTGTGTTGTCATTTAAGAGCCTAAAGGGGGCGCCAGAGCACACTTTACAGCTGAAGATGATGAAAAGTCACACTCACGTTTTAAAACACGGATCTCCAGATAAGAGGGTCATTCCAATGGTCACCTTCACATGGACGGGAAAGAACATTAAGAGTTATGTTTGCTTAACTTACAATCTTAGACTTAAATTCTATATTTTGGGGCCAAGATGAAAATTTGGGTTTCAAGAATAAAACTCTTCCTCCTCTATTTCTCATTTCTTCTTCCCTTTTTCTGGTTTTTGCTACTCTGAGTAGAATACAAATCTTGGTATATAGGGCCCTTTTTGCGTTTCTTTGCCTCTTCTTGACGGATCGCTTCCTGTACTCCTGAGTTGTAAGTCGCTTTGGATAAAAGCGTCTGCTAAATGCATAAATGTAATGTAAATGTAAGAATATTGCATAACCACGAATAACAAATCATAGGAGAGAGCAGAAATGTGCATGTCAACCTGGTGTTATCGATTTTTCTTCTGTGCTTGATTTTAAAAGTGTTAAGTTAACTTAATTAATTACTTATTTTTGTGTAAATATTGTGTAGATATTTTTGTTATATCGTGTGTGTGTATGTATGTATGTATGTACATATGTGTGTGTGTGTGTATATATATATATATATATATAAAATGTGTATAATGTGTGTGCATGTGTGTGTGTGTATATATATATATATATATATATATATATATATATATATATATATATATATATATATATATATATTAGGTGTTTGTTTTTATATTTATTCTAAATACATTTCTGTCTACTGTCTCTTCTATTATAACATTTTTACTTTTATTTTTTATTTATTTATTTGTTGCAATTTTACTTGTAACTTGTACTTTTATCTCTTTGTGTACCGGTATACCTGCTAGAAAATGCTATACCAGCTAGTCTCTAATGAGGAAGAGTACTGAAAAAAGGAAAAAAGAATGATGCAGTATGTCAGCTGGAGTTTGACCTCTGACCTTCAGGATGGAGTTGTCCTGGCGCGTGTTCTTGGTGTCGTATCCCTCCAGCAGACAGCAGCGTGCGGTGGAGCCTGAACCAGCAAACTCCGCCATGTTCAGATCAGCAAAGCCCAGCTGGGAAGATCAGACGCATACAGACACGGACGACATTTGCTTTTGTTTATAAGCACAGGATTCCCATAATGCAACGGCAAATGTGAAATATGCGCTGATTATAGTTTGGCAGCGGTAGAGAGCATATGGTAGACGTCAGGCTTGTTCTGCTGTGAACTCCCGCCTGCTCTTTCTCAGCCAAACAGCTTGTTGAATTTTGCCTTTTCATAACTAATATGATTATACAGTAAGATTGAACTGTGCTACAGGGGAATACCGAATCCGTCCATACTGGAATATCACTGATGACAAAATTAATCATATGTTTCTAAGATAATGTGACAGAAAACACTTCCTCTGTAAGACTTTTTTTATTATTATTATGTTTTTGAAAGAAGTCTTTTCTGCTCACCAAGGCTGCATTTATTTGATCATAAATACAGTAAAAACTGAAACATTATTACAACTTAAAACAGCTGTTTTCTATGTGAATATATAGTAAAGTGTAATTTAATCCTGTGATCAGTTGAATTTCTCATCATTACTCCAGTCTTCAGTGTCACATGATCCTTCACTAATCATTCTCATATGAGGATCTGATGATCAAGAGACATTTATGATTGTTATCAATGTTGAAAATGCATATTTTTGTGGAAACCATTTTATTTTTCAGGAGTCTTTGATGGATAGGAATTTTAAAAGAACAGTATTTATTTGAAATGCAATTTTTTATAACATTATAAATGTCTTTACAGTCACTTTTGATCAATTTAATGCATCCTCAATCAATAAAAGTATTAATTTCTTTAAAATTGTAGGATTGTTTACATTTTCAGTTTTATTGAGCAAAAGTCTAAAATCATAAGTCTAAACTGACTAACAGACATTTTCTCAACTAGAGCGACTTACAGTAAGCACATTCATTAAGTTGGCGATTGGCTTTAGGTAAATGTTTAGTAGAGGGCTGCTAGTTAAACATCCTGTTGACTTATTGTCAGGACTCAAAAGGGGTTCGTTTCCCCGAACACCTACTGCTAACAGACGCATGTATTTAAAGAGCCCTTCACGAGTATTTTTAGATCCGGGAAATCCAAACTTAGCCCTGCTGCAGGGGAAAATACAAGGAAAAGTCGATTAAGAATGAAGAATGAAGCATTTCCCACTTGTGTGTGCTATCTAGAGCACTATTAAAGGTAACGCCGGGTCACGCCACGAATGCAATAAGCATTGCTTATGTAAGATAAGCGTCACATGCCTGAAGACCGCGGTCAAATGACCATGGCATCATAAGAAGCGTGTAAATCTTGTGACAAGCCAGACAAATGCATTTACAACATGGTGAGCTGTTGACTCCTGTACACGATAATGCTGTAAAGTTTAATATGAAGTATGACTCCAAATACACCTTGTGAAGGTCCTTTCACATGACATGCATCGGACAGCATGAAAGAACAGATAGAAAAGATTTATTTATGAGATTTTTATGCAGATTTTAAGGATAAAGCTGAGAGTATTTCAACTGAAGGGTTCATTGACCAATAGAAAAGAGGCATTTCCAGTATTTAATAATTTAATTTGCTATTTTACTGCATGATTTCAAATTGACACAGCACTTTATAGACCCTTTTTAGTTTTATGTGACAAAGTCATAGGCATATCATTTAGTACTAATCTTCTGTATATTATCCATGGTATTTTTTTTATGCAAAATAATAAGTAATAATAAAGATGCTTGATTCAAACATCACTAATACAACCACTGATATACACTAGGGATACACCGATACCAATTTTTCCATAACTAGTCCGATATTTACATTTTTGGTACTCGAGAATACCTTGTACCGATACCCGAATTTTCATTGCATTTGTAAAAATAATATTTAAATATAATAATTTAAATAAATTATTATTACATATTATAAATAATCATAATATTAAATAAATATAAAAAAATGTGTGCTGTCAAATCGATTAAATCGCACCCAAATAAAAGTTTTTTACATAAAAACACATGTTTACATAATATATGTGTATGTACGGTGTATAATTATCATTTGAATACACACACATACATGTATATGTTTATGTACACTAATATTTTGGATGCAATTAATTGTTTGATATATATTGGTTCGGAAAAAAATTAATCATATTAGTTGGCTTAATTCGTTGAGCAAATAGATGCATCCTTCAGTTATTTGCAAGCTTAATTATGTCTGCATTACTGTTTTTACTTTTTATATTTACCAAGGCTGCATTTATTTGAAAAAATATATACAGTAATATTGTGAAATATTATTAAAATTTAAAAGAACTGTTTTATATATGAATATATAGTAAAGTGTAATTTATTCCTGTGAGCAAAGCTGAATTTATCATCATTACTCCAGTCTTCAGTGTCACATGATCCTTCACTAATCATTCTCATTTGATTATTTGATGCTCAAGAAACACTTATGATTATTATCAATATTTTTCTGCAAACCGTGATGCATTTTTTTCATGAATATTGATAAACAAAACGTTCAAAAGCACAGCATTTATTTGAAATAGTCATCTTTTATAACACTATAAATGTCTTTCCTGTCACTTTTGAAAAGCATCCTTGCTGAATGAAAGCATTAATTTCCTTCTTTTATTAAAAACTTGAGATTTCAGTATTATTCATTCTTCAAGTATACAGTAAATAGTTTGAATGAACCTCTGAATGTTAAATTGCTTAGTTCTATATACAGAAAGGAAAGCTGTGGATGCTTTCACTCACCTTTGAATAAGTTTTTCCTCCTTTGAGTTCCTGTAATGAAAACAGGAAGAGTGTGAAGTTCAGTGACGGGACAGTCAGACACACTAAACGACATCAATGTTTATCCCAACATACCTTAACACAACCTCACCCAAACACACTCCTCATTAGCAACACTTCAAGCTGACAACGTGATAAAAAAACCTTCGCCGTTAATTTTAGTTCCAAGTTCAACTTAAACTCTGCATGCTCTCCGCCCATAAGTCCTGCGGGAGTTAAGACCTCAATTTTAACCTCACTTTAATAACAAATTCACCCTACCTTTCTCACAGAGACGCGACACACACAGGGGTCCAGAATGCCCGTGTTGGGGTTGGCGCTCATTTTGCATACAAAGGAGAACCTCTTCCTCCAGCGAACGGCGTTCTCGTGGACTTCTTCTCTGTGGGCGAGAGAACAAAGATTCAGAACTGTTATTTCAGACACACGCTCGAGTCGGATCCAGACTGACGGTGATGATATGTTGATGTTGGTTGTGACATCGACTCTCTGCTAATGTTTCAAGCTGTGGGTCTGTTTGTAATGGCTGGTCATGTAGTAAAAAGTTTTGAGGCCGTTTGTGACTGGAAACGATCCCGACCTTCAAAGACAAAGAACTGGGATCAATCAAGCCTCATGTTCCTCAACTAAACCGAAGGGAATTTGTTTCAATTTGACAGCCATTCTGAAGCGTTTAGTAATAATGTGAAGGATATCCACGATATTATATCACATCTGGTCAATGATTGACTCAACGCCAGCTTCTGTTCACACTAGTCGTGCATTGAATTGCAACAAATTTAAGATTTTCACTAAGCCAAAAAACTAAAAAAGTTTACTTAATAAATTAATCAAATTTATTTAATAATCAACATTCAATAAAAAGCAGAGTTGCATATAGACATTTCAAATTCTAGGTAACACAGTTTTTATATCAACCTTTTAAGTATATCATTATGTTTATACTACAATTTGTTGTTATATAAACATTAAATAATGAAGGAGGCATCAATAACGTGAAGTAAATATATGAATATGTCATATAGTGCATATATTTATCTCTCCAGAGTTAATTTTTCTAGCTTACTAATGTATTTATGGTCCTTGAATGGTTTTTCTGAGGTATATTAATTTTATGTGACATATTGTTTGTTTTATCAATGTCTTTCTACAGCTGAAATACTGATTGATCGACTGCATTGGACACAATACATTTCAGTAAGTTTTCCTGTATCATTTAACATGCCTTCTGTTGTTTACTAATGTTTATTTTCATATTTTCATATCAATATCGGTTCATCAAAAAGAAATTGAGAAATCGATATTGTCAGTGAAATATCAGTGCATCACTAGTTCCAACCTCTAAAGACTGCAAACGTGACAGGCTTTGCTCAAAAGCCTACATTCACAAACAACACTTATTTACTACACAAACACACAAGCGTAAAGTCAAATATATAGAGATTAGGTACTCAAGCTCAGAATCGAGTCCAGCTTTTAACAGACTTGAGTTGTCACAACTCGGATACATTTTTACTCAAACTCGATTGGTTAGACTCAGATTCAACTCACTCAACAGCTTAAAGACTCAGAGTTGACTCCGATTCAACACGGACTCAACAGGTTAAAGATTCAGATTCAACTCCAATTCAATTTGGACTCAACAGGTTAAATACTCAGACTTGAATCGATTAGTTAAAGACTCAGACTCTACAGGTTAAAGATTAAGATTCGACTCTGATTCGATTTGGACTCAACAGGTTAAAGACTCTGATTCAACTCGACCTCAACAGGTTAAAGATTCATAGTCAACTCGACCTCAACAGATAAAAGACTCAGACTTGAGTCGATTGGTTAAAGATTCAGTTTCAACTCAGATTCATGAGGTTAAAGACTCAGACTTGACTTAGACTCAACAGGTTCAAGATTCAGATTCAACTCAGACTCAACAGGTTAAAGACTCATAATTGACTCAATTGGTTAAAGATTCAGATTAAACTCAGACTCAACAGGTTAAAGACTCTGATCCAACTCAGATTCAACAGGTTAAAGACTCGGATTCAACTCAGACTCAACAGGTTAAAGATTCAGATTCAACTCATACTAAACAGGTTAAAGACTCTGATCCGACTCATGGTCAACAGGTTAAAGACTCGGATTCAACTCAGACTCAACAGGTTAAAGATTCAGATTCAACTCATACAAAACAGGTTAAAGACTCCGATTCGACTCAGACTTGACTCAGACTCAACAGGTTAAAGATTCAGATTCAACTCAGACTCCATTGGATAAAGACTCAAGACTCAACTCAGACTTGAATAAAACTCAACACTACAAAATATACACACAAACACAAGCACACAAACTCATGGTTGTCTTTGAGAATGTAAAGAGAACCATGAACAAACAGTACTGAATATTCATGAGCTTCTGACCATCTGCTATGCAAATATGTCTAATAATATGACTCAGAAAACTGCAGAGGCAGACTCAGACGGCTCTGAATTAGAATGGCAAATGTTACATCAATGTTAACAGTAAGCACCACATAGCAACATGTTAAAGCACGACTAAGAACATCTTAGCAACAATGCCATGGAAATCCAAGTTTGAGTGGATTTGCTAGCAGCTGGACAAAATAAACCTGTTGAATGATACTAAAACAGTATGTCATCATGGATTTGGTGAATATAAACAACACACATCTGAGTTTCAGGACAGAACCAGAGCAGAAATCTCCATCAACAAAACATTTAGAGAGCTGTAATATGGCTTATCGCCAACACCAGCATCTGTTCCTAATCCTTCGTCACACTCAAACACACACACACACACACACACACACACACACACACCCACACTCTCTCTCTCTCTCTCTCTCTCTCTCTCTCTCTCTCTCTCTCTCTCTCTCTCTCTCTCACACACACACACACACACTCTTCATACCGCTCTAAGGAGTGGCATTAGTGTGTGACTAATGTTCATGTTTCATGTTCTGGGACAAAAAACAAACTGCAAACATGTTTGCTTCCACTCATACACGTTTGTCTAAATCAGGTGACACCACAAACTCATTTATATAAAGCAAATAAACTAGACTAACCCAAACCATTACCCTGTGCTCTTTTTGGGTCTCAGAGAGCCCTGGCGTTGAAAAGCTCAAACATACTTAAAAGCATTTTTAAAACGTGCTTATGCTGGAAGAGCCACAGCCAGCAGGGAATACCGTTTCCATGAAAGGCTGAACATGGTCTCAGCAATGCTTATAGGTGGAGCGTGTCAAAGTAACATCCACACATGGATGGAGGACCCAAGGTTTCCCAGCAGAACATTGCCCAAAGCATCACACTGCCTCCACCGGCTCGCCTTCTTCCCATAGTGCATCCTGAGGCCATGTGTTCCCCAGGTAAGCCACGCACACAGAGCACAAAGCCGGCCATCCACGTGATGTAAAAGAAAACCTGATTCCTCAGACTAGTCCACCTTCTTCCATTGCTTCGTAGTCCAGTTCTGATGCTCACGTGCCACTGTTGGTGCTTTGGGCAGGGTCAGGGGTCAGCATGGGCCCCATACGCAACAAACTGAGATGCTCTGTGTATTCTGACACCTTTCTATCAGAACCAGCATTAACTTCTTGATCAATTTGAGCTCCAGTAGCTCGTCTGTTTGATCGGACCACACAGGCCAGCCTTCATTCTAAAATTCAGCTTTGATCCCAGGAATAAATTACAATTTACTATATATATATTCACATTTATTTATTTTACTGTATTTCTGATCAAATTTATTGCAGGTCTTGATGAGCAGAAGGGGCATAAGAAAATATAAAATTGAAAATACAAACATACACTCTCAGAAAAAAAGGTACAGTGCTGTCACCTTACTCACCCCTAAATGGTACATATTAGTACCTTAAAAGGTAAATATCAGTACTTTAAGAGTGAAAATTAGTACCTTAAAGGTACATAGCAGGGATGGAAATGAACTTTTTTGTCCACCGGCCACTGTGGCTGGTGGATTTCAAAATCTACCAGCCACTTTCTTGTTTTTAACCGATAATGTGTAACTGCACGTGAAAAATGAATACTACAAGCTCTACAATACTTAAGCAGTTTATTTAATCTCAAGTCTCAATGAAATGCTGACATTTTCTCTTATACACACACAAACCATGAACTGATATACATTTTATTAAATGAGTAGGGCTCTGTTTGCTCTTTTTTTTTTTTTTTTTTACCTGGATGTGGCATTTGGATGATTTGTGGTCTTTTATGGCTTCCAGTTTTAGGTTTTTAGTGCCAACAATGAAACTACTAGTTTTGGCATCTTCTGAAGCGTGTTGACGACACACCGAGCAGAACATTGTCAGTAGGGATGCACAGAAATAAAAATTATTGGCTGAAACCGAAACACTAGAAATTAAGAAATTATGCCAATTATCCATTGCATTTATGGCTAATGCTATGACTGTGTAACCTTACTAAAAAATCAAGGCATTACAATTCCCTTAATTAATATTAACGTTTCAAGTAATAAATCAATTACAAATTATGCAAATATTTATTTAGCACATTGCAACAACCAACAGTATAAAATAAAATTCAAACTAAAATGTGTTTTGTTCTTGACCTCACTTATGTGTACATTAAATAATAATGCACAGGCCTACTGGCCTGCAGAAAGGTACAGAAATTGAATAAAGTAATCAAATGTAAAATAACTGCATATTTAACTGTTTAAATTAAAGATTAATCCTTATTAAACTTACGAAAGCTATTCAATCAAGAGCAGTGCGTGATGTCCTTTTGTTTGACATTAAACAGAGCAGTAAAGGCTACTGCCCCTTTAAGACCCAATAGAAGGATATGCTCGTCTTTCTCGACTCTATACAGTTCACTTGAGGTATATACAGACTATGTCTGCTTGGATACTCATCAAGATGGACATGTTGACATACTTCTTGTGTGAGTTTGTCCGTTTAAGAGCAAGACTTGAAAAATAACTCAATATTTGCGCGCCGCGCTCTGAGACGAGTGCGCGCTCTCGGATGATGCGCAGTGACGGATCTTCTCTCAGCGTGCGCAAGTTCTTATTCGCGTCTTCTGGCACTACATCCGGGGAATGACAGCGAAAACGACTGGTCATTTCTCCATGGGTCATATTCGGACATATGCCCGCACTCGCATGCATTGATTAAAGTTTACAAAGAGGGGAAACAGTATGCTATTTTTATTTGCTGGCCAAGATGGCCGGTAGGTGATGCGAGTTTACCCGCCACAGCTCAAAATCACCCGCATTTGGCTGGTGGCGGTGCTAATTTCCATCCCTGGTACATAGTAGAACCTTAAAGGTACATATTAGTACCTTTTCGGTTTTGTACCTTAGAGTACCGCCCCAGTGACAGAAATGTCCCTTTTTTTCCTGACAGTGTACACACACCTTGATTTCAAGAACCTTCCCTGTCCACAACAGTATCTGCATATTATTTATGAAGCACCATTAAAATGGCCAATAAACCCCTTCAGGGTCATCAGAGGGTTTAGTATTGTCCGGTTCTTCTGTTATCAGAGCCGCTGTGGCTTATTCTCCCCCCTCCCCACACGCCACATTCTTTCACAGCATTCCAGGGGTCGTGGTACTTTGTTCTATCACTGTAGTAACCACAACCACCTCGCGTCCACGGTAACACTGACGGAGAAGTGTTTGAAAGAGAAAGTAAGCAACACCCTAGCAACCACCCTCAACATCTCGAGCAGCGAGTTTTGCATTCACAATCACCACTTTTTAATGAATTACTCCTTCCGATCATCAATGCAACCAAAAGCTGCACATCACATCGTCAAAGCAACAATCTTATAATAAATAGAGCCACAAACAACAACACAACAGGCTTTGTGCGTCCTCGCGGTTTCTCCTTTCATGCTCTCGGCTCGACTCTCTCCCACGCCGGCCAAAGGCAAACCCAATCAAGCGCTCCTGAATGGACCAATTGTTGGGAGACTCGGGACAATTTAGAGCGCACAAAAGATCCATGAGCGAGATTCATGTGGAATAAATATGCATTAGATGCTCGCTAGGCAGCCTAGCAGGAAGAAAAGGTTTTCTGGAAAAGAAGAATCACAGGCAGGTGGGGAAGATTCAGACATTAAACTCATAAATGATCAATGGCAGATAAAGACAAGATGATAAAAAATAACTAAAGCTTAAATAGTTTAAAAAGCATTGAAAGTTTGTCTTTTTTGCAATGTATTTTTTTTTATATTTGATTTGATCTCATACATTTTTACAAAAACACACAAGCTTTAATCACCTTTTTTTATATAATGAATATTTTTCATCAAAAATTTTTTAAGGTTAAAATTATCTTTTTCTAAGAATGGTGAATAACTATTAACCCCCCCCCCCCCCATATTATATTATATATATATATTTAGATATTACATTTAATATGTTTTTATTTAAATAAAATATTTAATGTTTACACACACACACACACACACACACATATATATATATATATAAAGATAAAATAGAAGTACAGTAAAAAGAGTGAAATATTACATTTTAAAATAATTGTTTTCTATGTGAATATATTGCAATTCATTCCTGTGAGCAATTCTGAATTTTCAGCATCATTGATCATTATATTATACATGTCTTTACAGTCTTTGTCAATGCATTTAATGTGCCCTTTCTGAATAAAAGTATTAATTTCTTAAATAAATAATAAAAACTTTATAACTGTAGTGTATATAAAAAGTGCTCATCAGAATGCATTAAAGTAGTGTCGTCAAAAATATCGATATTTCGATATATATCGATACTGGAATATCTGAAACGATACGATTCTCAGTTTTTACAGTATCGATATCAGCTGCGCTCTCCTCTCTGACCGTCAGCGAGTTGACACACACACCGGCATATTCTCCCTCAGCCCGGTTAACCTCTGAGCACGGCGAACGCGCGTTCTGCTGGACTTTTTCCTCATGACAGTGTGTTAGTGTGTTGACACACACCGGCATATTCTCACTCAGCCCGGTTAACCTCTGAGCACGGCGAACGCGCGTTCTGCTGGACTTTTTCCTCATGACAGTGTGTTAGTGTTAGTGTGTGATCGGTCTGAATTTCGCGCGGGATTGCACATAAATTAATTCTACTAATCCCCGCAGATTTCGTGCTCACATCTGAAGCGCACACACACATAGCCTACCCTAATAAAGCCGCCTCTGACATGATACAAGTGCAAACATTTGCTTCCTTTTCCAGCTTATTATTGGTCAAATACACTCAAAGAATTATCAGTGCACATCTGGAAGAGTATTAACGTAAACACAGTCGCAAACAGTTCAGGAAGAACGAGTAACAGGAACAGTGTGCAGGATCCATGCGTCTGTTAGTCTTAAAGGGACCGCAGTCATTTGCTATTCAAACTACAAAAAGACAAACGATCACACTGCTCTTGACTGATCAACTTGTGTAACTTTAATAGTTTCATCTGTACGCTATTGAATTTTTTACAAAGAACATTATCCAATGTTGTTTTAAATGTAATTACTATGCATTTTTTTAATTCAGTTCCTTATCTGAATGTTAGACCTACCTGAAAAAATAAAGCAGTCTGTTTAATTTGTATCTTCTATTCAATTGCATTTATTTGTGCTATTGTTTGTAATCTGTTTATTTGTTCTTATTTTATTACTGTTTACTCGTCTTTTTAAATTCAATATACCATTCGAAATCAAGCTTTCTTGAGCTGTGTGTAAGCTATTGCAACACAATTACCCCGTTGTAAAAAATACATTAAGATAGCAAAAATTTGTGAGATAATTTTAATAATAATTGATCAATTGATCAATAATTGTTCAAATCAAAACGATGCCCAACCCTAAGGAACATGCTGGCCACATGAATTTTTAGTAAAAAATAACAATGAATAATAACAAGTTCTGTTGTCATATTAAGCATCTTATCTTATTTATTTATTTATTTTTTTACTGTGGTATCGATTTAGTATCGATATATCGATATTTTAGTCTGATATCGTATCGAAGTCATAATTTTGGTATCGTGACAACACTACATTAAAGTATGAAATGCTTTTTTTAAAATTAATGCATATAATAAAACAAAAGAGTTAGATCACTCGTGCTGTCAGAACACCCTGAATATTCATCATTGTAAGACACAGTAACCCTGATTGTGCAAGGTTTCTCCTGAGACGTAGCGTGCTGCACACTCAGGGGAAGAAAATCAGAATAGAAAACAAAAGAGAGAGGCTTCATTAAAGAGAGGAAACCCTGAAAGAGGACAGATCCTCCCCCTGACCCAAAGCACCAACACAATGCTCACAATGACCTCCTCCAACTCAACAGCCAAACCTGCTGTATACTAACCACAGTACAACTGGAATATACCTCATCCAGACCACAGCTTAACACGTGCTTTAAACTCAAACCATCACAACACGTTGACTGGTTTAATACTGATATACACATAAACAGCTCCGCAAGGAGTATGATTAAACTAATCCATAGATGCACCGATTGCTTTTTTCTTGGCCGATTCTGATTTCTGAAGTGCGACCAGCCCATAGCGATTTTTGCCGATTGCAATTTTCACAGCAAAAAAAAAAGTCACAGCATATACCAAGAAAAGGTGACTTTTCTGCAATGCAACATCTAATTTTCATTTAAAAAACAAGTAAAAAGAGAGTAATAAAGTAAGAACAATTAAACAAATTTCAAACAACACCTCAAATAAATGCAATAGAATAAAGAGATATATTAAATAAATTACAATAATAGGGCACTATGACATTTTTTCTGGAAAGTTTTTTTTTTTTTTTTTTAATGAAGGCATAAAACATTATAATATTTAAATAAAATGAAATCCAAATAAACCCTTCCATTTTTTGGCAAACAATGTGCTGCTGCACAACAGAGGTTTACATTTAAAATCAAAACATGAAAGGAAAATAGTGTAATTATTCCTTTAAAAATAAAGTTTTAATAATTATTGCAATGTTGTTATTATTATTATTATTAGTAGTAGTAATATTACATTAAGACATTTACAATTGTGCATAGTATTATATAATAGCAAACTTATTTTGATGGGTTGCCGTGAAGATCTTCTTCTGTGTGTGTATGATATTGACAATAGTTTTTCTCAAATGAAACACTATATAATAAAAAAGATAATAAATACAGTTTAAAAAAGAAAAAACATTTGATCTACGTCAGAGCAACAGCGCGTCCACAAAGCTTTCTACAGCGTCGTTGGCAGGGCGGCAAGAGCGAATTTTGACGCTCTCGCCGGCGGCGGTGTGAACGCACGGTTAGAAGCTACGCAGTTATAGCTTTCATTTTCACAGTGGACTGTTGTAGTATCATTCAAGAGTTGATGCAACAGTTGTAAGATTGCACTTTTTTATTACCAGTGGGTTAAATCAAACTAGTTTCAAAACCTTACAGTTTTAAGTATATTGGTATTATGTAAATTTATGTTACAGTAAGATTGCACTTTGTGCATTGGAAGCACTTAATTTAACAGATGTCTGTTTTGTATAGTCTGCTCCTGTAAAACAGGAAGCACACATTTTATTTTACTTATTCATTTTTATAGAAGTTGTAGCATATTCCTTTTGTAAAGCTACAGACTTGTTTGACTCAATGTTTTGTAAGTTTGAGCCATGTGCTTATTAAGGTCTGCAATAAAACAAGAGGAGAGCTTCAATATTCCCAGCCCTTTCTGTGATGTAGTGTGCTTGCTTATCATAGGAAGTAATAAGAAATGACTCTTCACATTAAAGGGTTAGTTCACCCAAAAATTTAAATCCAGTCATTATTACTTAACCTCCAGTGGTTGGACAGTCGTCAGACCTCCGTTCATCTTCAGACACAGATGAAGATATTAGTGTTGAAATCCGATGGCTCAGAAAGGCCTTCATTGACACCAATGTCATTTCCTCTCTCAAGACCCATAAAGGCACTAAAGACGTCGTTACAAAGCCCATCTCACTACAGCGGCTCTACAATCATTTATGAAGCGACCAGAATAGTTTTTGTGCGCAAAAAAACAAATAACTAAATAAATTATTGTTTTCTATTAAAATATACATGAATAAAATGTAATTTATTCATGTGATCAAAGTTGAATTCTCAGCATCATTACTCCAGTCACATAATCCTTCAGAAATCATTATAATATGCTTCATATTTCTGTGCAAACTATTGAAGGATGCTTTGATGAACAGAAAGTTCAAAAGAACAGCATTTATTTGAAATAGAAATATTTTGGAACATTTTAAATCTTTTTACTTTGATCAATTTAATGCCTCCTTGATTTATTTATTTTAAAATGATAAAAGTTACCAAGCCCAAACTTTTCTGACAGTTTGCAATAAATATTTCAGATAGTCCAGTACCCTTATTTTCTGATCCTAGCCCATGTTACTGACCGCTGGAGTCAGATTCCAGACTGAATGTACTTTCGTGTGGCCTGTTTTTGTGTGAACCTCTTCGCTGTCTGTGTACCCCTGTTTTTGCAGATGATTCAGTCGAGCAGAAATGTGCTGCGCTGAAACCGGATCCTTATCTCCCATCCTGTAGCTCGGCCCGTGTCAGACCCTGACAGCGCTTGGACAAACATCCCAGAGCGCCGCGCTCCAATCAGACGGCCTGACGTCACCGCAGACCTTCCTTTACTATCTTCCAGCGGACACAGAGCCGCTGGCTTCCCGTGCGTGCTGGACGACAGGATAAGGGAAGGTGAAATGTACAGAGGGTTCGGCTCACTTCAGCAAGGAAGCTGGTGGATTATTTGGTGGAGTATTAAACAACAAAGATCAATAATCAACCATTTTTTAACAGCTGAAAACGCCTCGCTGTGGGCGCTTGAGAGCGTTTTGGTAGCACAGCGTTTTTTTTCCAGTTGAGAATATCTGTGGAAGTGTTACTTCTATCTCATTTCACAGATAGTTTGTGTCTGCCGATAAAAAAATGCCAATAAAATGTAAAGTATTTGCTCTGGCTTTTGTTTTAAATAATTTTCTTCCGTTATTATGCTCATTGTCCTCCCCCACTGTGATTGGACGGCTGAGTGAAAAGTGACAATGAGTGCTGCATTTTACTCAAAGTTAAACATTCTTCAACTCTCCGGTAAAAAACGCAGCACGATCAGCACTTGATCGTGAAATAGCCACTCATCGCCTCGTTTCGCTCATGGCGTTCTAAAAACGCAGCACTTCCATTGAAATCAATTGAATACGCCTGCCAGCCGTGTGAAAAACCGCTTTAGACACGTGGCCAAAGTAAGGGCTTTGATCAAAAATGTATTCAAAATCAATCAAATGCACAACAATAAAGCATCCTGCAGTAACTGCAAGGGAAAAAATTTAAATCAATGAATTATCCTTTGAATGTTTATCATTATGAGTACAAGTTGTAATCACTGCCATTGTGTCTGCTTAACTGAACACTGTAGAACTGCTATTTCATGCATTCTGACTTATTTACACTGTTAAAGAATTGATTCATGCTAAACATGGCCAAAATGTTACAAAAATAGAAAAATAAAATAAACTGCTTGTATGGCCACTTCTCGCGAATGAGCACGCACACGCACACGCACACACACACACACGCTCACACAACCCAGAGCGAGAGCAAGAGTGCATCCATCAACAATCTCTGTTCGGGTTACGGGATGGCGTTGTGTTTAGACACAAGATCAACAATGTCACTAAAGTGTGTGTTTGTGTGTGTGTGTGTGTGTGTGTGTGTGTGTGTGTGTGTGTGTGTGTGTGTGTGTGTGTGTGTGTGTGTGTGTGTGTGTGTGAAAGATCACCATGTTCAGCTTCACAAATAACCCAGTGTTAGGGGAACAGTGGATGCAGTTTGTGCTCCCGGAGTTCTGCAAGTGTGTGTGTTTGTTCCTGGTCATGAGTGGAAACCGCAGGCGGTGAGTGAAACTGCATCAAGTGTGTGTGTGTGTAGGTGTGTGTGTGTGTGTGTGTGTGTGTGTGTGTGTGTGTGTGTGTGTGTGTTTTATTGGCTACACGTAAGAGCATATAATGTGAACAACACCAACATATAGAGAATCAAGTCATCCAGGGATGATGCCATGATGTATTGTGTGTGTGTGTGTGTGTGTGTGTGTGTGTGTGTGTGTGTGTGTGTGTGTGTGTGTGTGTGTGTGTGTGTGTGTGTGTGTGTGTGTGTGTGTGTGTGTGTCTTTAGCTCCGCCCACTGCACGCCTTCACGAGCTGGGCTGTTTTCTTTACATCTCTGTAAAGCAGCTTTAAAACAATATGTATTGTGTAAAATGCTATACAAATATACAAAATTAAGAGCATCTTTTTTTTTAATTATTATTATTATTATATGATATTTATGTGCGAGACGGAAGGTCATCCAGGGATGAGGAGTCATCTAATAATACTAATGACCCAAACAAACCAGAACAGAATTAAACTAGAGAAAGTTATGATTAAAAAATAATAAATAGATACAAATAGTAATATAACAATATAAAAAGTTATATAAAATAATATAAAAATATATATGAATAATTATTTTTAAAAATAATTTACTTGATAAATCTATTTGCAAAAATGAACAAGATCACTCCCCAGCGAAAATAGACATCATGAGCTTTACATACGCAAGAATAAACAGGGTATATACAGCAATCCTTAAGTTAAATTTACTACTTTTTAATACCTTTTTTACTACCTTCAGAATATTTTTTAAAACCATCACCACACCGAATTGCAAGTGTTAATCAGCGACCTTTCTATTATTTACACCGATTTTGACATATATAACATACAAAAAAAGAATAGATTTAGAATCGACAGCAGGAGGAAATCTGTTATAAGTTATCATTCAGACACAGTAAAATACATCTCAACATTCACAAAGGTCGGTTCAGGAGAAGCATTATTGCATACACATTTGATTTCAATTAATAATTAGCAATTCAGCAATTAAATTATTAAATTATTTAGTGTGTTTTTTCCAACAACAAAACTTGAGACAAATATTACATTTCTATAACTGTGATAAATTGTTGAATTTAACAAAATACTAAAAACTAGTGCTGTCAATCGATTAAAAACTTTAACTAGATTAATCACATATTTTTCTGTGATTAATCGCAATTAATTGCAATAAAGAAAGATTTTTTGTACGTTTTTAATTATTTTTTATATAATAATTTCACAGTTATTCAAATTAATATAGAAACAACATAAAGACAGGATATTTTAAATACTTGTTTAAATGGCATCTTTTTATGAATGAAGGCCAGTATTACTGATATTAATACAGCTACTGATTTTTTTTTTTTTTACATTTATTATTAGGCTTCAAAAATATAACAGTTTTTAATTTAAGTAAACTTAAAACAATGCTAACATAAACCCATAATAAATGTCACGTTTACTCCTGCCCTTCCTGTCTTAAATTTATAAACTATAAATTAAATAGTTAATCCTTATTAAAGCTACAAAAGTTATTTAGTCAAGAGCAGCGAGTCATTTTCTCTGTTCCCTTTGTTCTTTAACTTTACTGACAGGAAGCTTTATTGGCTGCTGTCCCTTTAAGAGCAGACAGACACGCGGATCTGTTTATATGGATCGCGCCTCATTCTCTCACAACTCTTTTTGTTCATTTTAGGCTTTATATAAATCCTTTAAGATTGCTCTTATGAGGATAGTCGTTGAAGATATGCCTTGAAGCAAGTCTAAAATAAAACGTAAGCCAGCCACTTGTTGAGTGCGCAGTGTTCTGAGATGATGCCGAACGACCGCTGAATATGACGTCAGCATCAAACATACGTTGAGACGGAGACGAAAGATCTTTGATTATGTGCCCAGATATGCTGAAGCCCATATTTAAACGAACTAACGCGAACGCAGATAGAGTTTCAATCAGAATAGGACACCTGATAGTCTCTGAAAAAATAATACCTTTGAGACCACATTTAACACTTTTAATGGCCTTAAATTTGACAAATTTGATTTATCACTTTTTAATACTTTTTAAAACCCCGCGGACACCCTGATAAAATATCATCATGTTTAGCAGTGGTTTGAGCACAAAATCATCCCTAGCTTGTGAAGAATATTGTGATGCATCTCACAAAAAGGCTGTGAAAATGGCATTAGATACATTTATAATTACAAATGCATCTAATTCCTTTTTCCAACAAGGCAGGAAGCAATAGCCGATCAAAACAGGAAGTGACAGTTCGGCACATCCAATAAATAAATGCAATCTTTCTCCATCTCTGCCAGCCTGAACCCGCTCGTCTCCAGATCGGATGAGGAGGACCAGCTGTGTTCAGATCCGGCCGGCCTCAGGCCCCGCAACGGCACAGGGGCCAAATCAGATTCTGAGAGGACGTTGGTTTTAAAGGGATAGTTCACCCAAAAATGTTAATGATCCCATGATTTACTCACCCTCTAGCCATCCTTAGGTGTAAATGACATTCTCTTTCAGGCGAATACAATTGTGTATTTTACAGAAACACTAAATGACCCACAATATCTTAAGCACCACCACCAGTCCTAAGTTCTGTAAAAAAAATATAAAAAATAAAATTAGTTTATCTGTCTTGTGGGTAAACAAGAAAATGTACTAGCCAATGGTGATTCTATTGTCAAGGTGTGCGTAGAGGGTTGTAAGTGTCTGCTAAATGAACACATGTAAATGTGATGCTTAGACAAAAACTAACAGGTATCCATTTCTATTCATTTAATTTATTTGATATGTAAATGTCTAAAGGCCCTTTCACACTGGCCGGAATTTTGTGAATAATTTTGACGGGTGAATAATTTCGACGGGTGAATAATTCGTGCGATGGTTTTATTTTTTGATCAGCTGTTTGTGTAATGAGCGCTTCCACACCGAACGCGAATGTGCTGCGGCGAAAAAACGACATTTATTTTTTCCGTTTCGATGTCGATTTTTTTTTACTCTAGCGGCAACAAAAAAAACGGCTTCAACCAATCACATACAAGGAAACCAAGGTGACGAAATGTCCAGTTAATGTCACGAGCTATTCACTCAACACTAACCTCTGCCAGGTATGGCATCTCTCATGAGATTACAGCTGTAGGTCTAGTCAAAGCTGTGCGCCTGCAGTTGTGTTTACAGACAGCAATAACTTAAGTTAACATTTTATAAACGTTTATTCTTTTTCTAAACCTTATGTCCGCGATTATGGAAAGTGAAAGTGTTGCCATCAGGATGTCTGTGGCTTTACATTGTGACTCAACTGGAAACAGTCATCAATTCATCAATTGGTTCCCTGAAGTGCGTGGTTTGTCTCGTCAGATGCGTTGCTGTCTCGGGATGAGCTCCTCAAATTGTCCCACAAACTTTTGAAAGTAAGCGCAGAACCGGCCATGAAAAAGTTTTAGCTCCTGTACAAGATTAGCATCATCCCCTTCAGACTGGCTGCACCAAAAACCTTCTTTTCAGACCTTTAAATAAAATGAAAAGCTCGACTTCGCTGAATTATGAAGTGTTCGTGTTTTCTCAGCTGACGCAGCGAATGTTTAGGACTGTTGGAGCTCTGAAACATCGCAAATTCGTGTCGCGGCAACTGTGAATGGTTTTGACGCGAAATATTCGCTTCGCTTTTCCGTTATGCGTCCGGTGTGAAAGGGCCTTAAGGCTCATGGTGTCCATTGACCAGCAGTGGAGATGATTATTGTATGTAACTATAGATTTTCCTATTTATTTATAATTTTTATTTATTTATTTTTAATTATAGTAAAAAATATATGTTCTAACAATAATAATAATAATCTGCTTTGGGGGGTTGGTTGAGGTGCAAATAATTATATTTGTTCTTGCAAATAAAAAATTATATAATAAAAAATATGATGCTTCATGTACTTTAATTGCCACATTTCTTTAATGTGTAATTTTGAGCCACACGTCCCGGGAATTTTTTTTATTTATTTCAAGTTACATATGTAGTCCAGAGACTTTTGCACACATATTGGTCTGTATTTAGTTCAGTTCATGGCTATAACTTGTATACAAGATATCTACTAGATGCATAAATGCAGATTGTTAGAAATATAATATATTAATCCAGTTTATTCTGCTCAAAATTAACTACACTTAAACACTATCTAAAACAAAAGTAAAGTAAAACAGCAAGTTTTCAGATGTTTATGGGTGGTTAAACAACAACAAAATGAATATACAGTTCTGCTCAAGCACATCTTGATCAATGACATCTTGAATGTCATGAATCAGTCAAACACTAACTAGCACTTCCTCAAAAGTATAATTATTTAGCCTGGGAAACATTGCGAACTGACATGAGCCTGCACAAAACGGCTCCAAGAAATTGCATGAAGTCAGTCAATCAGATTTAAACTGGAGTTTTCAGGGGGAAAAAACACTTCCCATTGGTGTGTACAATATGCATAGAGCTATCCATGCACAGCCGCTGTAGGGTTTTTATCCATAACGTTTCCCTCTGGATTAAATCAATCAACTTCTCACGTGACTAACTGAACTCTATTTGTGTCAATCAATGAAGATCACATGCAACTTTTAAAAAGCTGAGGTCAAGAGGTCACAGCACGGCTCTGATCAGGCGGCTGACTTTGCATGATTTACAAACCCAGTTGCATAACCGCAAAACTGGACGGAGAGAAAGCCCAAAAAGGCTGTATGTCACCGTTTCCAAAGAGCCCTTGTTCAAGGCAATCTGGATTTATATCTATCAGACATCGGGGAGGGAAACTTCCAAAACACGAACGATAAATCCAAATGGTCTGATTACATAACGCACGCCGCACAAAGACGCTTACAGTTCAGAGCAACAAGAACAAGTCGTAAAGGGCAACGATTGACCCTTTGAACCGGCCAGCTGCTTACAGCATAAAAGACACGTCTCTCATTACGAGAGCAAGCTAAATATCCGCTTTGAATCATGATAAGTCCATGTTGTGCTTGTTTGGTGGGTTTATGGCCTTTAAACATCATACAAATGTGCAGGACGTAATGCAGATTGTGTTTGTGAGGTTCAACGTTCAAATTTAATTGCAACAAGGGATTTAGGGACCGAACCCTATCTGAAGCGTCTTATCCCTGTTGTTTTGTGATGTTGGCCACTTCTGTGATGTTGCTGGTAAACAGCAGAGATAATCAGATGAGACGGACTCTGTGTAGATACTGTAATGGGGACAGACACGAAGCAAGAGAGGACACATACACTATACTGCCAAAAGTTTTGGGACGCCTGGCTTTACATGAACTTTACTGACATCTCATTATTAATCTGCAGGGTTTAATATGGAGTCGGCCCACCCTTTGCATCTCTAACAGCTTCATCTCTTCTGGGAAGGCTTTCCTCAAGGTTTAGGAGTGTGTTTATGGGGATTTTTGACTTTTCTCCAAGAAGCGCATTTGTGAGGTCAGGCACTGATGTTGGACGAGAAGGCCTGGCTCTCAGTCTCCGCTCTAATTCATCCCAAAGCTGTTCTATCGGGTTGAGCTCAGGACTCTGTGCTGGCCAGTCAAGTTCCTCCACACCAAACTCCTCATCCATGTCTTTATGGACCGACGCTTTGTGCACTGGAGCGCTGTCATGTTGGGACAGGAAAATGCCGTACCCAAACTGTTCTCACAAATTTGGGAGCATGAAATTGTCCAAAATGTCTTGGTGTGCCAAAGCAGAAGATCCTTTGACTGGAACTAAGGCGCCAAGTCCAACGTTTAAATTGCATTATAACATTAAAAAGAACTTAATCTAAATCGTTTTTGCATTCGAGCAAAAACATCACAGCATATATAATTTAATTTAAAGAGGAATTATTCATCCATGCATGTGGCAGAATCGTAATGATTAATAACGGACCGACAAACTGAGAGCACGCTGGTAAAACACGCAGGTTTCACCAACGAGAGGAAAAATGCATATGTGGGGCAAAAGACAGGCAGTGGGGCCGGTATCATACACCCAGTGGTTTGCCTTTTTTATGGTTAACATTTCAAGAAGGGCAGCACAGCAGACCTGTCTAAAAAACTACAGGGCTGCATTTCCCGAAAGCATCATATTGCCACCAATAATCACTACCATCAACTTAACTCACAATGCTTTTGAGAAACAGTCAAGTTATGCAGCATTTCAGGAAAGACATCCATACAAAAGTTCAAGACATGTCATGTTTGCTTCCCTTTATCATCTTAAGGCCATAAAACAAAAGTTGCACAAAGGTTTCCACCTATAGAAATGGACAGTAAAAATATTAGTTCTGGAATAGATTATAATACATAAAATAACCCTGAAAATAAAGTAAAGCACTAAAAACTGTTGATTGCAACTCCTTGCTAAAGAAATTCAACATTTAGTCATATCCAGTCCAAAACATGAATACATGCATAGAGATATTTTGAAGTCGCATTTCTTCTCTGGTCACTTTCATCATATGGAAAAGAGAAGGCTAAATGTTCGTTAAACTGCTTTATTCTTAGTCCCAGAAAGTCTTACAGGTTTGGAATAACATCAGGGACCAGACGAGTCCCTTTTTTTGGTGTTTTGTCCCCGACTGGAGCTGTCCCCGTTTTACAGCTTGTTCAAAACAACCCACAGATATATTTCAAATAAAGCTCCCAACCTACATCCAGCAGCTGCTGGTTACAGGATCGTGTAGTGATTATTTTCACATTATAGATGGTGCTGTGAGATACGCTGACTCTACGTGGTCACACGCACCGCCACTACTACTTCATGAAGAACTTAACCGAGAGCAGAGCCCCATTATCTTCAAATATTAAAAGAAACAGTTAACGCTTTCAAAGTAGTAACATACTAACTATTCATGTTAAATTAAAAGTAATACTGTTTGTATGTGGTTTATAACAGAGCCTCTCGCAGTCACACAGCAGTGATTACCACACATCTGAACTGTAAAAAAACAAGTCCATTAAATACATATGCAGAATACATATACTTTTTTTCTTAAAATAAGCCTAATACACAAAATAACAAGACCAATGAAGTATAGTAAGAGTTATTTTCAAGCACAAACGTAACAAAACATTTGAAGTAAAAAAAAAGTAATTTATATAGGTTAGTATAAACTTGTGAAAATAAAAATATAAAATACAATTATAAAATGTTAAAAAATTTGTTGAATAGTTTTATTATATTTATGTTGTTAAGTCATGTTATATTGTTTTAAACAGTGGTTACTATTAACCGGTTTCATTGGGGTTTTTTCGTTGTTGTTGTTTTTTGTTTTTTTTTGCGGGTGCATTGAATTGAATTAAATTTAAATCCAGATCAAAAATCCTAATAATCAAACTAAATCCTAATAATTAAAGGGTCATGAAACCCCAAAACACTTTTTTTGAGATGTAAACAGATATGTATAGGCTGCACATCATTGAAAACACTAAGGGTACTCATTAATGGTATTCATATGTGAAAATTGTTATTTTTGCATTTTTCAGAGCGATTTCTGTCTTCCGGTTTGAAAAGCTTAGTTGGAGCAACGTCACAAATGCTGACGTCGGCGCGGCCTTTTCGGCCCAAGTATGGGCTGCTGGGCACATGCTGACGTCGACCGCTCCGAGCGATTCTCGATATATATTCATGACATGAAGCTCATTCAGTCCAATCCCTGCGCTGTAGTATGCATACAAGATAATTTAGTTAATATGCATGAGACAGTCACTTCTGTCAGGCTCGTCTTCCATCATTATTGTAAAGATATGGTGGGGAAGTTTTGGAAGCAGCGTGCGGAAAAGTCACGGAGGAAAGCTAGGCGTTGTGCTGATATGAAATAACGTAAAGGGCGCCGAGCGAGCTGTAACCGGCGCCGTCTGTGGAAGCCTTTGCTACAAAGGCTCGGTAAAGTAAAATTCACCTGAGGAATCGCACGCCGAACCTGCAAGCGTTGACTATCTATGTCAGGAGTGCAAAATAACCAATCTGTAATCTCTAGGCTAATGAACAAAAGCCACGTCCTCTCCGTTTTATTTGTCGTTACAGCCATGCACTAAACCGCATGTGTTCGGGCTCTCAGTGAAACAGTGTGATGCATATTTGGACAAATATAGATTTAGCTGCCGAGTGATAGACAGCGCGGATCGTCACGGCACCCCAGCGCGCGTCGCTCTGCTTCAGATGCGCGGTCGAGACTATGAAGCCTCAAACCTCTTCGCTTTTACCCCGATCTAGAATTACACATCTCTGTCGCATCGCATGTTGGGTGGTTCACGTTCTCTTATCACGTCGGCGCGTTGTTCATCTTGCCAAACAGCGTGCATATTTGGACAAATATAGTTTCATCACGTTTGCAAAATATTTTGTCATGCAGAATAACATTTATTTTAATTTCTCACTGAATTATGCTGGTTTGAAGAGCTGAATGATTTGCGATCTCTGCTGCACGCCACTCATAGCTCTCTCATTCGCTGTACTCATCCCTCATTTAATCTCACTGTGGTAAACAATGCCAACGTGAACCAAGAACATGTCTCAGAACCGCTGTAACTGCTGCTTTTGGTATCGCTAATCTTAATGCACACAATGACACTCCCCTATTTATGCAAACATTCCCTCTTTCCACACAATACCATCCCACCTTTTCACAGTCGACCACTCCCCTTTTAACAAGCTTTTTCAAATCGAAGGTGTGAAAAAACACCGCTGCAGCAGGGGGGTTTCATGACCCTTTAATGTTAATAATAATAATATAGCCCAGACGCTTTGTGTCCAGCCCAATAATATAGGGAGCCCACAACAACGACATTCAAAAATATATTGTCCCTGTTTTTTAATTAAAAGATAATAGCAAAGGAGATTTTGACCACTCAAATAGGAAATGTCCCCGGTTTCCATTTCAGAAATCTGGGCCACCTTAGAGTATACTGAAAAGAAGATTGGTGTACAACCCATTTCCATTTAGAAATTGCTATGGAATTTCACAGAAAGAAAAAGCAAGTGACACATTGAGTAAAATGTGAAGACAGACAATAATAAACACTCCTATAATAAAAAAATTTGCGGTGTAAAAGACTTTTCATTCATGGAGTATCCTTTAAAGTCACCTGCTTAAAGAATATATATAAAAAAAGATTAAATAACTATATATATATATGTAAACATGTAAATCAAACATGAGGCGTGTGGCAGGACACTTACAGCGCACAACCTGATGATTATGAATTATAGTAAATACAAACCGAGAGGCTTATGGCAGGTGGTTACATAAACTGAGAGAAGAATCTGCTATAAATATCAACTGTTGCTCAATGTATGAAATTAGTAACTCTTCTAAAGCCATACTGTCCCAGTGCCCGTGCAGGCGAATGAGGAATGAGATTGTGATGCTTTTAATTTAACTGCAGGCCAAACCCTCCTAATTATGAGGCTGGGACAGGCGATGATACGGCCCACCCAACATTCCTACGAGAGCCTATACTATTCATAGAAAATACTACATTTCTATGTATAACAATATGCATTTATGTGTCTGGTAGGTATTTTGACAAAAGTTATAGGCATCTAGAAATAGGTCAGACACTTTAAAAGCGCATTAAAAACAGCATTTGCCTTGTTCAACTCATTTGATACTGTTGTGGAAATAAATGCAGTATGTCACATTTACAACATTTAAAAGCAGAGAAGCAATGCAGCAGAAATATGCAATAAAATACATCTCATGAGTATTAAAGCATCAACAGTGTTTTATTAGTGTCTCTCGAAAGGGTTTTTATTGCCATACCAGTATTTATATCTATTTTCATGACAAAAATAAATTGATTCAGAATGCAATGATTTACTTTTAAAATGTTTACAGAATTGCATGCGTGGCTTTTTTTTAACATGATTTAGTACCAATATATGGAGGTAAAGAATGCTGTTTATGGCTATGAATTATCGGTGCAAATTAATGAAAATTATTAACTACAATTCTTTCTTGTGTTCACATTGTGAAAAAAAGTGTAGAAATGTATATCTTGATTATTTTTAAGTACCTATTTTAGTACTATTTGCTATTATTTTGAATATATTTTACTTCTACTAGTCAAAATATAGTTAAATAATCAAAGTTAAAAATAAATAATAATAAATGTTCACATATGTTCTAAATTGTTACACTGTTTGTTTAAGTTTATGTTATAATATTTTCTTCTATTATTTAGATTTTTTATTTTATTATTTTATTAATTTAGATTTTATTTTTTTATTTTTTTATTTATGATGATTTTATTATTTTATGTTCATATATTCCAAGCTTTGGCAATATTGTATTTTTACATTCATGCCAATAAAGCAATTTTGAATCTAATTGAATTAAATACATTAATATACACTGATCAGGCATAACTTTATGACCTAATATTCTGTTTGTCCCTCTTTTGCTGCCAAAACAGCCCTGACCCGTCGAGGTATGAACTCCACTAGACCCCTGAAGGCACCAAGATGTTAGCAGCAGATCCTTTAAGGCCTGTAATTTCCAACACTTCCAACTGCTCTGTGTATTCTGACACCTTTCTATCAGAACCAGCATTAACTTCTGGAGCAATTTGAGCTCCAGTAGCTCGCCTGTTTGATCGGACCACACAGGCCAGCCTTCACTCCCCACGTGCATCACTGAGAGGTTTTTGTTTTTTAAATGTAAATTATATAGATATATCACCCAGCAATAAAATTAGGAAATGCATCTTATTTATAGCCCTGAAGCAGAAAACAGCTGATGGCCTCACTCTTTCTGCTTCCTGTCTTCTGTCTGAAAGCGTGTGAATCCAAACACCCCATTTAGCAACAAACTTCCTGCGAAACATCAAGCAACTTTCCCTGTCGGAGGCTTCTGTTCCAGTATCAACCAGCATCCTACAATCCTCAAACTCAAGACATGCAAACAGCGGGATGATAAACTCAACTGGACAAACTACAGTCGCATCTGAACTTCCTCTCACTCATGTTCACCGACGTCTCTGTCCGTCTACCGTCTCCAGGCACTGCCATTTGACTTCCTCCTACCAAGCAACCCAGGCCAAAACAAAAGCGGTTTATGTGCTGCAAGAGATGTGTGTGTGTGTGTCAGCAGAATGTGTGTGACTTGAATGAGAGTGTTAAACAGGGTAAGTTTAAGAGAACCAGTGCCAGACCACAACCAGAATTCAGCCTAATTCAGTCGAGTCAACATGAACCATAACCTTTCATCAAAACGTAACTTTTAAGCTTTTTCTTGCTGAATATCCAATGCAAACCAATATGGTATTGCTCAGAGGTTGCTCATTCATACCTCAATTTACTTAATGAAGATCTCAGTTGTGTTTCACGCAACTTTATCTGCAATGTCACTGATGGAAAAACACTGCAGGTAAAGTTTATGCTTCGCTTAAACACAACTGAATCTACATTAAAGTGAAATCTGCATCAAATCAAACAGTCACAAACCAACACTGGACATGACAAACTTCTGTTCTTTCAATCACGACCAAAAACAAAGACAATCTTCATTCAATCTTCGTCCATCAGCTAAAATTAAATGATACTAAAACCACCAGTAGGTGGAGGCAAACCATTGTCTTAAGCCCCTTTCACACTGCACGTCGGACACGCAATATTCCCGGAACATTGCCGGGTCGCCTTCTGTGTGAAAGCAGCCACGTCCCGTAATTGATTACCGAATTGAACCCGGGTCGGGGACCTAGTAACATTGCGGGGTTCGATCCGGGACGAGCGCTGTGTGAACAAAAGCCAAAACTAATGCCGCAACGTGTACGTAGTTATCATGCGACTCCTAGAGCTTGTTTTTTCAATAATACAACCCTGCAGTGCCAGAAGAGCTCGTCGGTGTTTTAAACGCAGAGAGTGTTCGTATACAAAAGAAACTAAAATTAAACCAACAGAAATGTGCGCAAACTGGACACAAGTCGAGACCACGGAGCTCCTTACTATCCGCGCTGAAGCTGAGATCGCTCGCCGTTATACGTCACATCAGGATGTCACGTGTCAACTTGATCCGGGACCGTTACGGGTTGTGTGTGAAAGCGCACATTTTACGGTATTTCGCTGGCAGTGTGAATGGACCAAATCTAGCGGCCCGGGAACAAATGCTGGATCGCATTGTCCGTGTATTTGCCGGAATCGCCGTGTGAAAGGGGCTATAATGAGTTATTCATTGAATCATTCAGTCAAATGATTTGTTCAACAAAGTGACCGGCTGCATCTAAAATTGCATACTCTCAAGTAAGTACTTCTTTTGAGTAAGTAATTACATTGCGACCTCTAAAAAAGTATGTTCTACTTTCTACTGTATGTGTAGTATGAATGTAATCTGGACGTACTACATTTGCCATGCTATCGTTATCATTGGTCAGTTGTGTCGCTTCACTACCATTCACAAAACCTCTCCTGTGGCCTAATGGGATAGTAAATTGTTAGTCGTATGCACACTTCAGAATCTAGCCGAAAGATGTAGATCTTCCGGATACTTTTTGTGTAATTTTTTATGAGTACTGTGAATTCAGACATACTACTTTGTTCACATACCGTTTTTTGACACGGTTCGGTTCATATCACGGTATTGCAAACATGATGATTAAGGCTGGGGATTGACACAAATTTCAGAATTCGATTCGATTTCAATTCACAAGCTTGCTTGCTTGCAATTTGATTCGATTCAGTTTTGAATATTTTAGATATATAACAGGTACCATGGCACATTTTCTCAAGGAAAAGAAATCTCTTAACTAATGCTGTAAACTATGGGAGTCCGTTGTAGCCTACTAAGTAAAAATTAACTGATTTGTATTACAAACACTTAAATTACACTTCTTTTCTATAATAATAAATGGTGGCTGTCATAAAAACTTGCCAGATTTATTCATACATGCAATATATATTGAAGAACATCACAAAATAAAGAAATCAATATTTTTTAGCCAGCCCTAATGATGATACCTGGTAAATTTGACATTGCTTATAAATATTAAGAACTTATACAGACTTTTTTTGCACCGTATGATGTTTTTTGGAAGCATTTTTATTAACGTTTGCCAAAAATGCAAGCGTAGCCCTTCTGCTGCGAGACCTGTTTCAAGTGAAACAGCAAAGGATAGTGACAGTGACACTGATAGTGAGTATTTCCTGTTATTCTGAAAGAGATGAGCAAAGAAGAGAAAAGACACCGGACAGCCTGAAGAACAACAGCCGAACTTTCTGACCGCCTGTAAATCACACTCAAATAAAACTTTTATTATGCATAGATTAAGACTGACTTTACAACCATTCCTTACTAATGCATTTATAGGACATCTAAACTCAGTGTTTCTGTAATGTGAGAGACTGTGTGTGAATGGCTTCAGTGTTTGAGTTCACCAGTAAAACAAAGGAGAAGAATAAAATGCAATATCAAGACCTATTACTGAGCTCGTAAAGGACAATACAAAAGGACGAAGTGGAAAATATATACACTAATATCAGACTACACAAAAAAGGTACAACAATTCAACAGACACGTCTGTCTTCACTTCCCTCTGATCACATGCCATGATCTACATCCTCATGCAACCGTCTCCAACAAGCAGATCAGAACAGTGAAACTGAGCTGATTAAATGAGAAGCAGATCATTAGAGCCGAAGCCTGACAATTACATTATATTAAGGGTTAGTGATCTGAAAAACCTCCTTTAATAGCAATCATCTCAAATCATGCCGAAAGCATCCATGTAGCTGTCCTTAGCAACCTTTCTGAATACCCTAGCAACCATGCAACATGCAAAAAAGCATCTTCGCAACTGCATAGCAACGCCCTGGCAACCACCCACAACACAATACAAGTGCTACTTTACCAATGAAGAATCTAAAATGTATTAAAGAGTGTTTGTAGTCTCCTAGAATCAGACAGCAAATCAAGAATCATACAGTGAAAAATGCTTACTGATAGGGGTGACCCCGAATAGTCGAAGATTCGATGCATCGATATGCGGAGCCTGATTCGACCACCGATCTCACGGTCGAATCTTCGCAGGTGTTATGAAACGAGGATCATACCATTTTGGCAATATGGGGGTGCTCAATATTTTAAAGACTTGTCGCGGCGCTGAGCTGAGCTGAGCATCGGTGTGCGACCCCTTTAAGGGCGCTGAGCTTCGCACCCCGCCTTTAAAATTAGAACACGTTCAATGAGTGTACACACACCGGGAAGTTGTTTAATCCTGCTGCACCACAGAGCACTTTCGTGCAGCTCATCTGTCAGTCAATTCAAAATTGAGCTCGCGTGTATATAATGTGCGTGTCAGGTGTCGGTGTGAGTGAGATCCTGAGGCACACAGGGCTGAGCTTCACGTACGTCTTCACCCGCGCAATTGGCTTCAGAACGTGCATGTAAACGCACTCAAGTGTTCTTTTCCTCTCTAGGCAGGTATTTTTTTAGGTTTATTTATCAAAATGTTATTTTATATATTTGTATGATGTTCTGTATTTCGATCGTGGCTTTAACATGTTATGAGAAAACGGTTTATTAATGTTTATCCACCACATTACCTTTTAGGCTATTTAAACCTAAATAAGAAAGCCATTGTCAGTTCGTCTGTCAGTTGGCAGGCAGTTTTGGTCGCTTTATTAAAAGTTGTTGCTGTGTGCAGTGTGTAAAGGAAAATAAAAATAGTTTTACCCTTCTACTGACAGTGTCGTGCCCCTCCCAACCCATTCACACACACATAGATGATTCGACTATCAGTCGACCATAGAGAGATTCGACAATTCTGTGTGTGTGTGTGTGTGTGTGTGTGTGTGTGTGTGTGTGTGTGTGTGTGTGTGTATTAGATGTAATTAATCACGATTAATTG
This sequence comes from Pseudorasbora parva, assembly GCF_024679245.1. Taxonomy (NCBI): domain Eukaryota; kingdom Metazoa; phylum Chordata; class Actinopteri; order Cypriniformes; family Gobionidae; genus Pseudorasbora; species Pseudorasbora parva. Next base: position 43,392,653 of record NC_090184.1, read on the forward strand.
ATTTGACAATAGTTTCTATTTAAATATATATATATTATATATATATATATATATATATATATATATATATATATATATATATATATATATATACATACATTGCCAATACAAGATCTGGACCAAAATTGATGCACCTCTTGACAGAAATAAAATCACAGCATTTTTTTTTCATCAATAGGTGGTTAAGAAATGAAAAGCTACACACTCCATCGATATAAGAGTTAGAAGAACTGCTACCAAAGATATACCCAGCAAACACATAACGTTGGCACAACGTACTCAACCTTCTAACAACGTTGACACAACATGGCCAAAAGGGTGCTATAATACGTTGTGTGGTGAAGGTTGTTACAGTGTTGTCACAACGTTGACATTGAACCACCGTCCGGACCATTGCTTAAAGTTGTGCCAAGGTATCTGGACAACCACTGGGCGACTTGCACTCGTCATCACTGTCCTGAAGCGTGAATATCAGCCTTTTAAATTTCAACTGACAGTTGAACCGTCTCATATTCTTCAACGAGTAGGCTATAATTAACTTGATACGCTGATCCGTGAGTATTGCTTTTAATTTACCTTAGCTGATACGTAAATATTCAAACAAGCTACAATTTCCGTGTTTACGTGACATTCATTCGTTCTTTATTTTACAAACTACATTTTTTTTAAATAAAATAAACGGACAAATCATGTTATTATTCATGGAGTTGCGATTTTGTGTAGGCCTATTACCATCATAACGCTATTTCTTTTAACGTTACCAGATTTACTCAGATCCTTACCATTAAGAAAGTGTTCAACATCTCATACCTGCTGGTTTCTGGACTTGCATTTCTCCTTTGGATTTGTTGATATTTCCTGGACATGATTCCGCTTACTGACCTCATCAGCAGGCTTTTGAATACGATTTTCTGCCATCTACAAAACCCGGTTTTGTTCTTAAATGTTCTGACCTAGGCCTATCTTTGCTTTTTTTGTGTTTGATGAAATATACTTAAACTAAATATTTGTTTATTCTATTTTATTTATTTTTTAAAAATGTATCTGTATGTATGGTCGCTTACCATGCTGTTATAATAAAGTTGAATTAGTTGAATAAACTTGTATATCATTTTTACTCTTCAAAAGTGTGTTGCAGGTGTTGATTATAATTAATTTACTGTTAGGCCCATAAATAATAGGATAAACAATAGGCATATAAAAAGTATAATGTCTGAAATTAAAAATGAACCACTATGGGGAATGGAAAATATAGCATAAAAAAATAAGTTGTCAGAATGTCGTCTTGAAGTTGCTGAATGTTGCGCAACAACGTTGCTACAGCCCCGTCGCGTCTTACAATTCTACGTTGTTACAATGTTGCGAGCACGTCGACATGCGACGTTGCCATAGTAGAAATGCAACGTGCTACAGACGTTGCCACAACGTAAACGTGTTTGCTGGGTAACATGCTAGAAACATAATCACTGATATAATGACCCAATCATTGACCCGTAAGCATTTGCCACTTTAAATCCAAACAGCAGGCAGTTTTTGCCTGGGCAGTGTTTTGCATAAACACAAACTTTTGTTAGATATGATTAATCGCGAATAATCAATTTGACAGCACTAATAAAAACTTAAACTTTAAATTTTACTTAAGCTAGATAACAAGGTAAGAACTTTTAATTTAAAGACTAAAGAGCAGCAAGTACTATGATGACAATAGTACAATATGGTACTGAAATTACTGCACCATGCTATTTACATAAAAAAAAGAAGTCCCTTGTACTTTTCAGGACTTTCAGCAGGTGTTACACTATTTTACTCTTTAAAATATACAATGCAAACACCCCGAGGCATGAATATGTACCATGACTGTACAATCACAAAGACTTTAAATGAATTTAATGTCTAGACTCGGACTCTTGGAGGTGAATATGATTCTTCATGCTCCCTCCCAACCATTCTTTCACAATGTGAGCCTGATGAATCTTGACATTGTCATCCTGGAATATGGCCATAATATGTCTTCCTACATGGTTGTTTAAGAAATTAAAAGCTACACACTCCATCGATTAGAGTTAGAAGAACTGTTGCCAAACATAACATGCTAGAAACATAATAATCACTGCAATAAGGATACAATCATTGACCCGTAAGCATTTGCCACTTTAAATCAAAACAGCGGGCAGTTTTTGTCCAGGAAGTGTATTATAAACACAAACTTTTGTTGGATATGATTAATCGCGAATAATCGATTTGATAGCACTAATAAAAACTTAAACTTTAAAAATTTACCAAGATAGATAACAAGGTAAGAACTTTTAATTTAAAGACTATAGAGCAACAAGTAATATGATGACAATACTACAATATGGTAACTTACTGAAATTAACTTAATGCACTAACGTTATACTGTTTACTTTTTCTTTTTTTTACCTGGTAACATACTTTTCAAGACTTTCTGCAGGTGTTGCACCATTGCACTCTTTTAAATGCACAATGTAAACACCCCGAGGCATGAATAAGTACCATAAATGTACAAATAGTGGGTAAAGGTCCAGTTTAAATAAACAAATTATGAAGATTATGAAGATGAAGACGAGTTTTACCTGGATGAGGCAGAGGTGAAATCTCCATCCAGCAGTCTTATTTTACAGAACAAAACCCCGTTGACAAACGGCACGGCTGTCAGCTCCTCCAAAGTGACATGAGTCTGAAACTTAAACTTCTTCTTCTTGACTAGAAACGCCATGAACCCGATCTCTGGATGATTTATCTCTGAAGAAAGCCAATTTTTAACTGGACGCGTGTAACGGTTTTAATCTGGCAGTGGAAACTCTCCCTGTGCGATCATGTTTTCATTGATGATCATCTGAGGGGGAAAAAACACAACACAACTCACATGAGAACAGATGAAAACTAACATATCAAAAATATAAGTACATGATTCATTATCATTTAGGGAAAAAAATACGTTTCTTTGTTATGTTTCTGTCAGGTTTTAGTTCACACACACCGCGTACAAACAATCGTCTCAGGTTTTCTCTCGTGCGCGCGCGAATAAACGGTCAAACTTTCAAACATTAGAAACATTAATCGCGTGAACTCACGTCTTTAGTATTTCTGTCTGTCCTCTCTGTGTGTGTGTGTGAGAGAGAGCGTGTGTTTGGATGTGATTCTGTCCCCCGGATCACTGCGTGTTTAGTTTTTCTACAGGGATTATGAAGCACCGCCTCTCTCTCTCTCTCTCTCTCTCTCTCTCTCTCTCTCTCTCTCTCTCTCTCTCTCTCTCTCTCAGGCCAATGACAATTATTAATATTGTCAATAATGATCGCTTTAAAACGTATAATTGTTATATTGGCCTCTAAATAATATTGTGTCCTTTCTAAAATATTAAAATATTTTAATATATGCAGATATAAGTTTTATCGTAATATAATAATGAAAAAAAATAAAAATAAATAAATTATATATATATATATATATATATATATATATATATATATATATATATATATATATATATATATATATATATAAAATGTACAGATTTATATATATGCACGTGGGGAGCGAAGGCTGGCCCGTGTGGTCTGATCAAACAGACGAGCTAATGGAGCTCAAACTGCTCCAGAAGTTAATGCTGGTTCTGAGAAAGGTGTCAGAATACACAGAGCATCTCAGTTTGTAGCGTATCGGGTGGCATAGCCACAAACCAGTCAGGGTGCCCATGCTGACCCCTGACCCCGCCCAAATCACCAACAGTGGCATGTGAGCATCAGAACTGGACCACAGAGCAATGGAAGAAGGTGGCCTGGTCTGAGGAATCAAATTTTCTTTTACATCATGTGGATGGCCGGCTGTGTGCTCTGTGTGCGCGGCTTACCTGGGGAACACATGGCCCCAGGATGCACTATGGGTAGAAGGCGAGCCGGCGGAGGCAGTGTGATGCTTTGGGCAATGTTCTGCTGGGAAACCTTGAGTCCTCCATCCATGTGGATGTTACTTTGACACGCTTTGACACGCATGAGACCATGTTCAGCCTTTCATGGAAACGGTATTCTGGTGACTGTGGCTCTTTCAGCAGGATAATGCTCCTGCCACAAAGCACAAATGCTTCAGGAATGGTTTAAGGAGCACAACAACGAGTTTGAGGCGTTGACTTGGCCTCCAAATTCCCCAGATCTCAATCCAATCGAGCATCTGTGGGATGTGTTGAACAAACCGATCCATGGAGGCCCCACCTTGGAAATTACAGGAGTTTCAGTATCTGCTGCTAAAATCTTGGTGCCAGATACCACAGCACACCTTCAGGGGTCTAGAGGAGTCCATATCTCGATGGGTCAGGGCTGTTTTGTCAGCAAAAGGGGACCAACAGAATATTAGGTTATGTATTAATATATATATATATATATATATATATATAAGTATGTTATACCTGATCGGTGTATATACACACATACACATATTTATTATATATTTGTCCATGTCAATAATATGAAGTCTTTCAGACGAAATATGGCGCGTTTTGTCTCCCTCTAGTGGCGGCAAAGTACACTACATGAAAGATGCATCACAGTAGTCAGAAAACCACATTTCCAACAGTGTTAAAATAAAACTAAATAATATTAATAATATATTGTTAAATTAAGGTAGGGACCAATTAAAAGTGACATTTCATAACATACATTTAAAATAAAAATATAATTGTATATAATAAATAGATTAAAATATATAACAGCATAATAATTAAAAATAAAGGTCTCAGTTTGATGTGTCTCATTCACTTCACTGACAGCATCACTATAACCTCCAATATATCATATATGTAATATAATACCTCCACATTATGTATTTTTTGTTAAGCAATGACATGTCGGCTCTAACTGTACATGGATATATTGATAGTAAAGCCTGTCCGACATCTGAACTTTTGATCACAGGAGGCTTTAGCATCAGTAAAACACGTCTGAAGACTCATAGGTGTGTGGAGAGTTTCTTTATTTAATATACATAAATAAAAATGGCTAAAGAAACAAATCCACCACAAAATCTTCCAAGGTCTCACCTGTAAAAGGAGCCATTAGATTTTCTACATAAATAGGAGAAACTGTGTTTTCTGTACATCTCTGACCCAGACTCGGGTTTTGGCGTTTGCATTCAATGCATGCAATGCTTTCATTCATTTTAGGGTCAATTTAACAAAAAACAAAAACAAGATTTGTCATCTATTTGCTTTTTAAGCAAACCAAATGTAAAAACAAAACCCACAAGTTGATGTTGAACTGAAAAGACGTTTTACTTCAAGCACAAATAGGCTCTTTTAAAAGTAAAATGCACATTTTAGATTTTGGCCACTTTTTTAAAATGCTTTTAAAAGTCCTAGTTTCGCTTTATCCCTGAAACATTCACACATATGAGCACAACTCTTTGAGGCACCGTGCTGTACAGTAACAGTCTATTCATATTCTGCTCTACGGTCCGTCTTCAGGCTGCGGCGGCGGCACGTTTTCCACTCCTTCTGTGGTCTCTGTGGCGGCCGCCGTGTTTGTGCTGTTGGCGTTCTGCAGAAACTTCCTGAGGTCCTTCAGAGCCGGTCTGAACATCTGAATGAGTGCGAGCAGAGCGGCCTGCGTGCCCTCCAGAGCCTGGGCTTGTCTCTCTTGAGCGCAGGCCTGGGCCTCCTGCGAGCGCCGGATCATCTGGAGCAGGTCGTTCTGGTTCTCCAGGTGCTGGGCGATCTCGCGCACGTGCAGGTTGGTGACGCGGTGCTCCTGGAGCAGTCTGGCCGAGTTGAGTGCGATGCGGCTTTTCAGTTCCTGAGGTTTGGCGGAGCATTCGGCCTGTGCCGCCAGCATCTCCACCGGCGCCTCTGCGGTGACCGTCACGGGCGTCTCGGTGGTGCAATACTCCACCATGCCCTCCTCCAGCGTGTGGTACGTCGTCTCTACAGGGGCATATATGGAAGTAAATTAATGACAAATGTATTTGAAAAAAAAAAGTGCATTTTTTTTCTTGCAATGTTATGAGCTGAAATTCAATCAATCAACTTTATTTATATAGCGTTTTCACAATGATGATTGTGTCAAAGCAGCTTCACAGTGTTAAACAGGACAATATTGCAACAAAATTAGATTTGGCTGTACAAATCTGTCGTACTGGAGAAAACAGTGATGTTACAAGCTTAATTTAATTTATTATATAGCGACAATGTTGGCAGATCAGTATTAAAGATAATAGAAATAAATAAGACCTAATTCATTACTTTTATTTGTATATTCAACATGCGTATATAAACAGGTGCTGGTCTTATAATTAGAATATTATCAAAAAGTTGATTTATTTCACTAATTCCTTTCAAAAAGTGAAACTTGTATATTATATTCATTCATTACACACACTGATATATTTCAAATGTTTATTTCTTTTAATTTTGATGATTCGAACTGACATCTAAGGAAAATCCCAAATTCATTATTTCAGAAAATTAGAATATTACTTAAGACCAAATCAAAGAAAGGATTTTTAGAAATCTTGGCCAACTGAAAAGTATGAACATGCACAAGGATCAATTGTGCATCAGTTTAAAAAAATGACACATAGGTCCATAGAGGGCAAAAATGTCTATGTCAAAAAACTGTCCGAAAATGTTTTGTATTGGGAGCACAGACTTAAGTTTGGTCTTACTTTAAAGAAGATTCATGGCAGATTATTGTTGAAGGTTATTGTTTATTGTTTTAAAAAGTGAAACCAAAAAAAAGTTTAAGAGGTTTAAGTTTATGAAATATATATTTTATGAAATATGTTGAACTCTAAAACTGCTAGAAAATCAATGACATAAATCAAAAAAAGCGGTGATCCATATTCAAAGTTGATTTCTCAAAAAAATGAGCTCAGTTTGTTTGAGCGCAGTGCCAGATTTTCCCCATTAGATGCCAGCAAAACTCCACTGGTACACACAGTGTTTGGATGTGTGATTTGCAGTTGAATGAATGAATGAATGAATGAATGAATGAATGAATGAATGAATGAATGAATGAATGAATGAATGAATGAATGAATGAATGAATGAATGAATGAATTCCAGTAAAATTACACGCCTGTGCCAAAATGTATGTAGTTGGCATTAACACAAATGCTAAACAAAAACAAAACTGAAAAAGACAAAATTATCCATAAGGATGCACAAGGGTTATTAACCCCCGAAGAAAAAAACATTTTTTTAAGGCCATTATATTACAGCATAAGAAACAAATGAATAAAAAAAAAAACATTTTTGAAAAATTATATTTTATTCATGTTATGCTATGTCCTCATAAGTGGACCCCAGGAATAAAATGACATGAAATGAAAAACAATGGGATTTTTTTTTCTATCAACAATCAATTTTTAGGTTTGACGATTTTCTTTAACCAAACTTTGTTTAAAGATTATTTTACTTTATGCAATATATGAGTAAAAACGCCATAAATGGGGTTTCCCATTCAATGCAATGTGTTCTTGTAGCAACATGTAATGAAAAGTAAGGTCTTTATACACCACTGAAAACATATTGATGTATATTATAATGCATTTCGGTCAATAGACCTTACTACAGAAATACTACACACTGCACCTTTAACTAGTTTAGTGAGGGAAAACTACAATCCCATGAATCATTGCGATCAGCGTTATCATTAAGAACGATGGAGAAATATAAAACTACTTATTTACAAAAAGTTGATTATATGTATAAAAACACTATAAGTGTATTGCAAAAAATGCATATATATATATATATATTAGGAATGCCACAATACTCAATATAATATTGAACCGTTCGGTACGGCATTCATGGTTCAATACACGCTGTTTACCGCTGTCGGTTTTGCATTTAATTAATTAATTTCCATTTCTCTTCGTTTGAAATATTTATTTCCGTTTATTTCGGCTCTGTTTGAGTGTGCCTGTGAATCTATGCGCTGATATGAGCAAATATCCAATCATATGCACTAAAGTTAGGGGTGTTAGCCGCGTTTTAAAGCCTTGCCGTTTAAACATTTAATTCGTTTTGCATTGAGCGCGCGCACTGAACGTCTGTTAAACACACGTGATTACTGGACAGTCTGACTGCACTAATACTGTCAAACACACACAAGGTTTACATATAAACACAGTCGGTTATGTCTAAAGTGAAAGTAAAATCGCACGTCTATGAGATGTGAGCAGGTCTTCAATTGACAGCAGCGCAGCCTATAGTGAACGCATGTCCTTAAAGGGACAGTTCACCTCTAAAATGATTTTAATTTTTTTTAAGCACCTTTAATACAGTAGCTTTTAATCAGTGTTGTATATTGAAGGATATGTAGTTTTAATTTGAGCCTACATTTATTCATTCAAATTCATACTTAAATGCTACTCTACATCACTGCCATTGTAAATCTTTATATATATTTATTTTATATTATTACACGTCTCTGTGAAATACTTGATTCTGATTGGTCAATCGCGCATTCCAGCGGTATGTTATTTCCAGATAACACCCACTCATACGGGTGCTACGAGTTATCTTGACCGGTACTACTTCTATGCTTAACGCTGGCGCCATCTTGTGGCTGTTAAATACTTAAAAAGCCATGGCTACAATGGAAGACTTCAAGGCAGGTTTCCTTTATAACGTTTTTAATATAGATCTTTTTCTTACACAAACGCATCGATTGGAATCAGAAGGCTCTGTTAACCCATCGGAGTCGTGTGGAGCACGTTATTTGACGGACAGCTGCATTTTTTATGGACTTCAAAAACACTAAAACTACTGTTGGATTAACGTTAGCCTTGACTTTTTAAATATAACTCAGATTGTATTTGTCTGACAGAAGAATGTCATATACACCTACGATAACTTGAGGGTGAGTAAATCATAGGCTTGGTTTCATTTTTGGGTGAACTAACCCTTTCAGCATTCATTCTCAACATTTAGCAGCAATAGATAAAGGCTTAAAGCAGGTTGGAACTGTTTTTCTTCACGGAAGCTTTGCGGAAGAGCTAATAAAATATTTAATCTCGAGACAATATTTTGTGTCTAATTTATTTGATACTAGTAGCCGTGTAATAAGCGGGATAATGTCCACCCAGCCGGTTGTTATCAGAGAATAAACCCCTTCAAAGTGGGGGTTTATTCTGCGATAACAACCGGCTGGGTGTACATTATCCCTTACTTATACACTGTAAAAAATTATTTAGAAAAAAAGTTACCTGGTTGCCTTAAAATTTTGAGTTCATTGAAATTAAAATTTTGAGGTAATACAATGAATTTTTTTTGAGATTCGACAGCCTTTATTAAAATATTATTTAAAGATTTTGTAAGCATATTGGGTAATTGTGCGTGTTATTTCTGATGACACAGTGAAACATGCCAAATTGTGCTATTTTCATGATTTATCACATTTTTTATGTGGTTCAGATTCAAAAATATTTTGAGTTTCTATTTATTAAACTAATTTCCTTCATTGTATCAACTCAAATTTTTAATTTCAATAAACTCAAAATTAAGGCAACCAGGTTACTTACTTTTTTAAGTTAAACCAACAAAAAACACCACAATTTTTTTACAGTGTACAATACACTGGGAAAGAAAGAGTATTGCAATAAAAAAAAATTCTCCTTAAACCTTTTCTGCTCCTGTCGCCTAAGAATAGAATATTTAAAAAAAAACAACCGAACTGAAAAACCATGGTAAAAAACCGAGGTATGTAATTAAACCGTGGACTAACTGTATTATTGCATCCAACATTTCATTTCAGTGGAGCTAATGTTTGAAACTGAACCCCTACCTTCAAGAGTTTTGATCTCACACGCTGCTGCGGCCGCTGGCTGAATGCCTGTGAAGAGACGATCACATTTATACAGCATTGAAATAAATTTATAAAAGTGTAAACTCAAAATGTAAATTATAAAATGGTCACTTTGAATGTTAAGTTCTTTCTTTAGCTGAACACAAGGGAAGATATTTTGAAGAATGTCAGTAACCAAACAGTTAACTGGAGCCATTGACTTCCATAGTATTTTTTTTTCCTACTATAGAAGTCAATGGCTCCAGTTAACTGTTTGGTTACTGACCTTCTTCAAAATATCTTCCCTTGTGTTCAGCTGAAGAAAGAAATTCATACAGGTTTGAAACAACTTGAGGGTGAGTAGGAGGGTGAGGGGAGAACCGGGGCGAAAGTAACGCGGGACGAAAGTAACAAAGCGATTTTCTCAGAGCCCTGACCACATTTGCATTCCAAGCTATGACAGCACATTCAGCACGCAACCCTTGATGGATCTGCCAAAAATCATGTGATTTCGTCATCGTTTCCCACGGCTGAGTCCGAAATATAGTTTTCGAGTACGGAAAGTAAATTACTGAAGCAGTTCTTTGTTTTCTAATTACAAGTTGTGTTTCTCGTTTCATGTGTCACTAATGCTCACTCTACAGATTATTTATTGCTGTTACACATCCTGAAGGTCTGTCTTTTCAGAGTTTTTCAGTATAAAAGTAAATCCTGTTTAAATGTCAGGACTCCCTGTCGGGACGAAAGTAACACTTGTTACTTTTGTCCCACTTTTATATATATAATGCATATTATGCTAATTTGATTTTCATATTGTTCATATTGTTGAAGAAAAAAATGATCAAATAGATCGAAATTGCACAAAAAAATTTACTAAACCTACAAGTTTGTACTGTCAGGATATATTTGAAACATTTGATTAAACTTAAAATGTAAAATGAAAATGTAATTTAATATATTTTTTGCAAAGATAAATTAGCTAAAAAATATGTTTGCAGTTACATATTAACAAGGTCATAGTCAGGCATGTTTAATAAAAACAAGAGTAACACAAAACAATCTAGCTTATATTGCTGTGTTACTTTTGACCCACCTGTGTGTTACTTTCGTCCCAACTGATGGGGTCAAAAGTAACAATCTTCATCTTATGTTCAAAGTGATATAATACTGTAGTCGTTCTGTATTTGTTCAAAATACCACCTGCTATTGATAGACCACACTTGTGAGTTATTGACCAGAGCAAATGTAAATCTCTGTCTAAAATATTTTCTTATAAAAGTGCGTTTTTCTGAAAAATGGTACTTTCGCCCCTGCTCTCCCCTAATCGATGACAGAATTTTCATTTTAAAGTGAATTATCCCTTTAAGACACGTCTTTTCCAACTGCACCTGACCGATAAAGACTAGCACTTAACTATCCAATTACATTTTCAACTTACAGCACTTGCAGGTTGTTGCCCTTGTTTGTTTCGTTGCTTCTTTTGCTCTCCACTTTTTGTAAATCACTTTGGATAAAGCTAAATGATTAAATGTAAATGTCATTTTACTTATCTAGCAAATGCATATTGATTTAAGAATTATTAGATATTTGGACTTTCATTAAATTAGTGCATATTCAATTAGATGTCTCATTTGCATATTAAAATAATATTTCAGGGGTGAAATATGAATGCAAAACAACTGTTTTAATGAACTTTAATTGATCAAGTACGAAGTATTATGATATATCTACTGTTAAAATATTTTTTTTTTTACCTGCAGTTCATGTCTTAAAGTGATTTTACCAGGTAGAAGAGTAAGTGAGTGTAACAGTTGTCGGACTCTACGCAATTAGAGTAACGCTAGTGTCTTACTTTGCGTTAGCGTGACGGTGGCGGCGGAGCTGATGGGCACCGCGATCTCCGCGCCCGCTTCTGCCGCGGGCAGGCTGATGATGGTCGCCTCGCCCAGCAGATTGCAGATGCGCTGCTGCATGGAGGTCAGGATCACGGGCACGGTGGTGCAGTCGCCCGTGCCCTCCATGGCCGCTCTCGCCTGGGCCACTTTGCGCCGCACCTCCGTCTTGAGATCGGACCACTTCTTCTTGACCTCGGCGAGCTCCCGCTGGCAGGTGCTGACGGCGTTCACGCGCTTCAGGATCTCCATCCACGCGCTGTTCTTAGCGATGTGCGTGACGCCCGCGTTAAAATGATTCACCAAAATGTGTTTTTGCTTCTCCATCTCCTCCACGATTATCTCCACCTCCCTTTCCGAGAAATTCGTTTTTCTCTTTTTGGCTTGAGATGCCATAGCGTTTATAATTGAACGCAGGGGGGATATAAAATTGCGTAGAATACGCAAAAATAGTAAGTTTTTGTCCCGACACAGTTGCGCAGCGTAATGGCTTCTTGAATCGACTTCTCTTCCAACAACAACGTTTGCGGCCGCAAATGGCTGAAGCCCCGCCCCTCTGTCGCTTCTCACGATTCCCATTGGTTTAGACTCGCCAGTGGCGATGACGAGCGCTCTTTTCATTTGTGGAAACTGTGATCAATCAGAGCTTACGTTTGCGCGGCTGGACTTATTATGTCAGCCAGAGGAGGGAGCTATTTAATAACTTTTAAGTATTTTTGAGATTTCTAATATATTTCTCATGTTACACAACTGTGATTTACTGAATAAAGTGCCAAGCGTTATGAGAAAACAGTGTTCGGATTTTTATCAGTACAAACATTGTAAAACAGGGTCTAGAAAAGTTAAGGCAAAAAATATTATTAATTTGCGCTGCTCTTTAATACTGAATAAAGTTTCACATAATTGGGTCTTTCTTTGGATTCGGTGCCTTTTGTGTCCCCAGTAAAGGTCATGGTATACTGCCTTAAATGTTAAACAATGTTAATTTTAGTCATAAATATCACTATTTGAAGTCTAAGCATACTGAACTTGATTAAAAAACATTTAACAGTATTTTGAAGAACCACATATCATAATGTCGCTGGGCCCGTGTTGCCCATTTTCATGCTAACTACAACACTTAGGCCTTTTTTTCATTGTTGGGTTTTGGAGGAAAAACAACTTGAACAAGATCCTTGATTATTTTAACTGTCTATTTATACCAATTTTATCTTTCAAATTTTATGTGGTCAACCTCAGTATGTCGACCCTAAGGGAAATATGAAAAAAGTTAGTAGAAAAATTCTAGTTTTAAAGCAATTCTTTATTTGATATACCTTCTGTATTAGCTTGATTTGCTCAGACACGGTGTATTGGCTGATTTAGATCAGAATGTCCATCCTTGAAGAGCAGTGCCTTTGGCACCCTTGGTAAATATGAGCAAAGGCGGCTGTAAAAATAACTGCATTGTTAATCCTTTTGATCTTACATTCAAAACATTATAACATATCTTTGAAATAAAACAATTGAAAGTGGGGGGGGGGGTCTCATTATGAAACAGGGTGGGCAACCCAAATAGCAGGAGGGACAAAATAAAACATGGTGGACAAACCGATAAAAGGGGGACGAAATAAAACATGTTGGACAAACCGATAAAAGGGGGACGAAATAAAACATGGTGGACAAACCGATAAAAGGGGGACAAAATACAGGGTGGGCAAAAAGATAAAAGGGGGGACAAAATAAAACAGGGTGGGCAAACCAATAAAAGGGGGGACAAAATAAAACAGGATGGACAAACCTATAAAAGAGGGACAAATTAAAACAGGATGGACAAACCGATAAAAGAGGGACAAATTAAAACAGGATGGACAAACCGATAAAAGCAGGGACAAAATAAAACAGGATGGACAAACCGATAAAATGGGGGACAAAAAACAGGGTGGACAAACCGATAAAAGAGGGACAAATTAAAACAGGATGGACAAACCGATAAAAGAGGGGACAAATTAAAACAGGATAACAGGATCCAGTAATTTTACTGGACAAACCAGTAAAAGAGGGACAAAATAAAACAGGGTAGGCAAACCAATAAAAGGGGGGACAAAATAAAACAGGATGGACAAACCGATAAAAGGGGGGACAAAATAAAACAGGATGGACAAACCGATAAAAGAGGGACAAAATAAAAAAGGGTGGACAAACCCATAAAATGGGGACAAATTGAAACAGGATGGACAAACCGATAAAAGCGGGGACAAAATAAAACAGGATGGACAAACCGATAAAAGCGGGGACAAAATAAAACAGGATGGACAAACCGATAAAAGCGGGGACAAAATGAAACAGGATGGACAAACCGATAAAAGAGGGACAAATTAAAACAAGATGGACAAACCGATAAAAGGGGGGACAAATTAAAACAGGATGGACAAACCGATAAAAGGGGGGACAAAATAAAACAGGATGGACAAACCGATAAAAGAGGGACAAAATAAAACAGGGTGGACAAACCCATAAAATGGGGACAAAATATAACAGGATGGACAAACCGATAAAAGCGGGGACAAAATAAAACAGGATGGACAAACCGATAAAAGCGGGGACAAAATAAAACAGGATGGACAAACCGATAAAAGCGGGGACAAAATAAAACAGGATGGACAAACCGATAAAAGCGGGGACAAAATGAAACAGGATGGACAAACCGATAAAAGAGGGACAAATTAAAACAAGATGGACAAACCGATAAAAGGGGGGACAAATTAAAACAGGATGGACAAACCGATAAAAGGGGGGACAAAATAAAACAGGATGGACAAACCGATAAAAGAGGGACAAAATAAAACAGGGTGGACAAACCCATAAAATGGGGACAAAATAAAACTGGGTGGGCAAACCGATAAAAGGGGGACAAATTGAAACAGGATGGACAAACCGATAAAAGTGGGACCAATTAAAACAGGATGGACAAACCGATAAAAGCGGGGACAAAATAAAACAGGATGGACAAACCGATAAAAGAGGGACAAAATAAAACAGGATGGACAAACCGATAAAAGCGGGGACAAAATAAAACAGGATGGACAAACCGATAAAAGAGGGACAAAATAAAACAGGATGGACAAACCGATAAAGTGGGGGACAAAATAAAACAGGGTGGACAAACCGATAAAAGAGGGATAATTTAAAACAGGATGGGCAAACCGATAAAAGGGGGGACAAATTAAAACATGGTGGACAAACCGATAAAAGGGGGACAAATTAAAACAGGATTTGTATCTGTCCCTAACAGAGTGGACATTTTTCATTTGATTTATTTTGTTTAATAAATGGTTACATTTATTTACCCGAGCTTGACCAAAATATTGTCTTCAAATGTTTTACATCACCCTATCATGACTACACAAAAGTAGTAACTACAGTTTGATTTTCTACATTATGATGGCCAAAAGGCACGAATACCAGGAATGACCCATTAACATGTCGGCTTTCAACAGATGTTTTCTTACTGCAAAATGAACAATCCATGCACAGCATCCAGATCTCAGTTGAATTATGAGGCTCTGCTGAACAGAATGAACAGAAGTTTCTGGACTGTATTTGTATAGGATGGAGGCAAGGAAACCAAAAGTGTCACAATAAACAGCAGCCCATATCCTAACTTCTCAGACTGTTGGCAAAACAAACGCTCTAAGAATAGTTATATAAGGACACTGACAGGATGCTTACAGTATTGTCAAGAGTGTGTGAATATGTCCACTTGTCTATAAATATTTGACCTGTGGCGTTTCTAAGCAGTTATTGCGGAAGTGTGCAAACTTATAAAGCCAATTTTTACAGAACAGGTCCAAACCAGAGCTTTTGAAGTTCTTAATGAAGCTCACAAAAACACGCTATGCCTTTGACAATGCCTTCACAGAATTAATAGCAGTGGACTGATATAGATCAGGCGTGACCGTTCTGAGAATTCAGATTTATAGGTTGATAAAGCTGGATTCTTCGAATAAAGTCACCTATTGAAATGAAACATAGGTGCATATAACAGCAAACACACGAGCAGCTCTTTAGTGAACACACTCACATTAATGGATCACTGTGATATTTACAGTTACGCTGCTGTTAAAGATGAAGTGTGAAACATTTGAATTCAGTTACGTGTAGCTTTTTTTGTATTATTTGCAACTGGAATTCAAAAGGAAACAACGACCATTAACCATTTACATCGTATCGTATCCTCAAGCAGTAGCTGCCCTCGCTTTCTGAAGTTAAAATGCTTCTCATTTGCAGATTTCTAAGAATTTGGCTCTTGTTCGCAGACATTTGGGAGCAATGGTGTCAGAATTAAAGTTCTTAGAATAGAGACAATCTACCATAATCTCTTAAAGGGCTGGTTGCATGCGATTTGACTTTAGTTAGTGTGTAATGTCGCTGCTTGAGCATAAACAGTATCTGCAAAGTGACAGTGCTGAAAGTTCAATGCAAACGGAGATATTGTCTTTTAAAGTTACGGCAGTTTATCGCCTACAAAAATGGCCGGTTTGGACTACATCGAGCTTCTTCCTGGGTTGGTGACATCACAAACCCTCACTAGGGTGCTTCTCAATATCCCTCCTCGTTTCCTCGCTCCTCCGTCCTCCATCCTATGACCCGGAAACCGATGGAGCTCAGCCATCTTGTAGGAGATCTCAATTCTCTAATTGCACCGCGAGGATGGAGGAGTGAGGCGCTTCCTGAGGAGTCATGAGCGAAGACACACAGGAGTATCCTTTGCAGAAGTGTTTTATCGACTAAACGTGACGCAAGCATTAATTCTCCTCCCCCTTCATATCGTGCCACAGTTTATTAATCATTATTATTATGTTAACATGTACAAGACACAAATGTTTGTCAAATAACAACACCTGACAGTTGCAGAATTATATCAAAGCACAAGAAAATGAAAGAAACAAATAGAAACTAATATTATACAACAAAACTGGAATTCGTTGTTAATAATAACTGGTAATAATGATTAAAATATGGACAAATGTGGTATTTTGTGGAGGCTGAAGCTCACAATATAAATAGTTATCTCTAATGTTCAAGAATCCCGACTAAATCCAGCGGTTTCATCATTAACTGACGCCGTGACGTTAAAGAGAGCGAGGATATATCATTTCACTTGATTCAATTCCTTCGTCCTCGCGTCTTTTCCTCGCGCCTTTCCCTCGCGTCCTGAAGGGACGGAGCTAAGGCGCGAGGAAAGGAAGCTAGGAAAGGAAACGAGGATGCACAAATAAGAATTGGGAAGAACCCCCAGTCTCCGCAGATGTGACTTCTGCCCGTAATGGGAAGGGGCGTTTCCAGGACAACCTGTGCTTGGCACTTCAGCCAATAAAAATACAGGAAACTACATTTGGCCATCTAACCAATCTAAGACCATTGCGTTTGTCGGAGGGATGGGCTTCATAGAAGCAGGAAGCAAACGAGCCGTTCAAAGGACAGACAGCGGTGTGGAATAAAGGGAGAATAGAAGAAAAATACAGCGTTTAAAAAAATAAGAAGTATTAAGACATGTTATACTGCGCCCCATATATACAACTAGAAAAAACCCTCAGAACCACCCCTTTAATACAGCAGTGGAAGTGCATTGACATTTTGAATTTGCTTTTAGAAGCAATGTCTAGTAGAGATCGTTCATGAACATCTGAAATGGTCCAAAACTGCAGCCAGTGTTCCTATTGGCCAACACTACAGCACATACTTTACAAACGCTGGAGCACAGAGTCACATGAGACTCGAGGGTCGGCCTGCGGGATTGTGAAGCTCCACATCGCTGGCTCTTGCCTCATCTTTTTGGTAGATTTCACACAGACCTGGCAGGACTTTGTGTTTTGGTCTCACTGTCATTATGACACACTTAAACACTTCCAGACACTTATCTCTGAAGATATCTCTGAATGCAAAACTCACTGAACAAGAAAGTCCAAGGCTCACGGCCAGTGAGTGAATATGAATTTCATATGTATCTGTGTTTTTGATTGCAATACATGCAATACATGATAACAACGATGACGTTTTGCTTTCAAGTGCATGCATATCATCTGCCACTTCTAAATGTAAAACACTGTTAAAATGCTCGGCAAAAGTGACATTTATAATGTTACAAATATTTATATTTCAAATAAATGCACGAACATTCACAAAATAATTCTAAAAAATAAATTGTATTATGGTTTCCACAAAAAAATATATGTTTTCAACATTGATAATAATCATAAATGTGTGTTGAGCATCATAATTCTCATATACACTAAAAAGTTCTGAATAAAAAACAACCCAATGTTAGGTCAAATATGGACTAACCCAGCAGTTGGGTTGTTTTAACCCAATGTTGGGTCAAATTTGGACTAACCCAGCAACTGGGTTATTTTAACCCAGCAATTGGGTTATTTTAACCCAGCAGTTGGGTTGTTTTAACCCAGCGATTGGGTTGTATTAAGCAAATATTTAACCCAACCGCAGGATTAAAACAACCCAATCGCTGGGTTAAAATAACCCAATTGCTGGGTTAGTCCAAATTTGACCCAACATTGGGTTAGAATGATTAGTGAAGGATCATGTGACACTGAAGACTGGAGTAATGATGATAAATTCAGCTTTGATCACAGGAATAAATCACATTTTACTACACTTTAAAAGATTCTGGGTAAAAAACAACCTAATTGGGTTGTTTTAACCCAGCGATTGGGTTGTCTTAAACAAATATTTAACCCAACCGCAGGGTTAAAACAACCCAATCGCTGGGTTAGTCCATATTTGACCCAACGTTGGGTTAAAACAATTAACCCAGCATTTTTTAGAGTCTATATAGTCACATAAAACATCTGTTTATACATTGTAAAAATATTTTTCATTTTTCCCTGTATTTTTCTGCCTTGGTGAGACTTCAGAAACATTAAAAATCTTACCGAACCCTAACTCTAAAATTGTGAAAATGTGTTGTTGTATTGTTTTCGTATGTCTTATTGAAAATGTTGCTCAGTAAATCAGATCTGTGATATCATTAACTCAACAACAGGCTTTATCCAGCAAACTGCACTTTTCTCGTGTTTCTGTCGATAAGGGCGTTTGTAAATCTCAGCACAATCGCTGTTGATCCAGTGTCCTGTTATTGAGAGACAAACTGTGACCGTGAAGCCTATAATTGCACGTAAATCAAGGAATAGCACATCCTGTTTTTCAGCAGTCAATCCGACCTCCAGGTAAAGTTTATCAGACGCACTTCACAGGATCAGCAATCAGAGGTGATCCAGCGGGATCAAAACAAACACAGGACACACACCGACTTAGAACATGACCTTGGCTCTGTACTGCGGTTAATATCCACCTGTAGCTCTTTGAGTTTGAATGTATGGATATCTTTATGAATGAGCCTTTATGGGTGTATTTCTACGTTACATAAACAGATAAACGGTTCGAACTGCCTTATCACGACTGGCCAGTCCATTGATCAGATGAAGTCCACGCTTTGTTTCATCATCTGTG
Organism: Pseudorasbora parva; assembly: GCF_024679245.1. Lineage (NCBI taxonomy): Eukaryota > Metazoa > Chordata > Actinopteri > Cypriniformes > Gobionidae > Pseudorasbora > Pseudorasbora parva. The sequence continues at coordinate 43,411,851 of NC_090184.1, forward strand.
TTCAGAAGAGCATTATGACCCAAGAGGTGTAAAGTACTCCTGAATAACTGTAATTCACATTATACTTTTTTGGAGTATTTGTGCACTTATTGATGACAATTATAGGCCTTAAAAGCACAAAGTACACATTTCACTAATGATTATTATGACAATCAAGTCAAATTACGCTTCAATAAAGCTTATTTAACACAGCAAATAACAATGGACTTCTATATAAATGGCACTATATGGTCATTTATGCTTGTGAAAACCATTCATTGTATATGTAACTTTCAGTATAAATAAACATGGACACTTTTTACTTTCACTCAAGTACATTTTTAGTTAAAAAATGCATCCATATTTAAGAATAATTCCTTAGCACTTTTCTGAACAAGCTAAAATACAGACTTTTCAATGTTGTCAGAGATTATTGGAGTATGTTACCATTTCAGCTTGTCACCTTAATAATTTCATGTTTAATTGTGCTATTGTAATTATTTGTGAGAAATAATAGTCAATTTTGAGTGAAAACTGTTTCAAAGTAAATCCTGCATTAATTTTTTTCAATGCAGTTAGGAAGAAAAAAACTCCAAAGAAAGTTAAATAAGTTTATTTCACTCAAATATTACTAAAAGTTTATTAAGAGCAAAAATGTTAAGTGAACTCATGATTATATTAAGATGAATATAAACTGTATAAGTGCAGCACATCTCCAGTACCCATCATGCTTTGCGTTAGACTGCATTCAGAGAATAAATGTTGAAATGAAGTGTTAATTTGTGTGTTTTTGTACATGATTAATATAGGCAGAGATGTGTTAATGTTTAATCTTCTGTCATGTTGGGATTCATAAGGATTCTGTTGCAGTTACCACAGTAGATGTGGTTAGATCGAGGATGGACTTAAATAATAGTTTTATTAAGATAAAGTAAGATAAGTGCGTTATTGCTACAGTAGCCAGTGTGGTTAATTTTAAAAGATTTAAGATAATGTTAAAATCAAGTCAACTTAGTCAACATTTTAATTAAATTCCATACACTGTAAAAAAAAAAAAAAAAAAAAAAAAGGTAAAACCTGGTTGCCTTAAAATTTTGAGTTCATTGAAATGTAAAAGTTGAGTTGATACAATGAAGGAAATTGGTTTAATTAATAGAAACTCAAAATATTATTGTATCTGAACCACATAAAAAATGTGATAAATCATGAAAATATCAAAATTTGGCTGCGTCATCACAAATAAAACACACAAAATGACCCAATATGCTTACACTCTAAAAAATGCTGGGTTAAAAACAACCCAAGTTGGGTTGAAAATGCACCGACCCAACAATTGAGTTGTCTAAACCCAATGGTTGAGTTGTTTTAACCCAGTGGTTGGGTTAAATGTTGCTTAAGACAACCCAATTGCTGGGTAACAACTCAACCATTGGGTTAAAACAACCCAATTGTTGGGTCGGTGCATTTTCAACCCAACTTGGGTTGTTTTTAACCCAGCATTTTTTAGAGTGTACAAAATCTTTTAATAATATTTGAATAAAGGTTGTCGATTCTCAAAAATGTTCATTATATTAACTTACATTTTTTACCTTCAATGAACTCAAAATTAAAGCATCCAGGTAACTTATTTTTTAAATATTTTTTTTCCAGTGCAGGTTACTTTAAGTTATTTTAATACAATGAAGTAATTAACACGTCTGTATTAACACAAATTTCTTGGAGTTTGTTAATGTAAAAAAAAAAGAAAACTAAAAGAACTCAAATATGAGTTCTGCCAACTTTATAGGGTTTGCATGTGGCAAACTTTATTTTCTGCGTTTAACTCTGGAACTAACGTTCTTGAATGAATCAAACATCATTTCACACAGGAGCAGTTGTCTTTCTCTCAACCTTCTTTGATGAAATAAGAGCTCTGTCCTGACTCCCAAAGCCCGCGTCTATCCCCCTGCATGTGTTTAGTGATCCCCGCTGTGTGTGACTTGACTAAAAATAGTCTTTAGAGAGCACAGGAGTCAAATTCTATCATAAGGCCAGCCTGATGCGCCGCTGCATACAGTACATGAGTGCACCACCTTCCTCAAGCTGACCTGGGTCGTGTTACGACGCTACCGAGCTCTTCTGATGCAAAAGAAATACAATACTCATACGGAAGAACATGCAAAATCAATGCAAGCTCACTAATTACTTCATAAGCAGAGTTATGTAATCAGATTACTTTTTAAAGTAACTAAAATAGTGCATTACTCTTACATTTACAACAAAGTATCGTAACGCAGTAACGCAAGTTACTTTGTTTTCCCATTTACAGTATTGAGTTGACTGACAGCTCTTGAGTTGACTTTAGTATTCCTATGTTGAGAGGAATCGTGAGTAAGTGCGAAGGCGTTGTGTGTAAACATCCCGGTTATTGTACTTCTAAACTAAATGTGAACATGCATTTACTCATCTTGCACAAAAACAGATTCAGTAGGCTATTTCTCAAAATTAATAAAAATATTAAAGATGCAAACAACTGAACATTAGGCAAACCTGCAACAATGTTAAATTCAAATATACTTTATGTATTTTATCTCACTTTATTAATAAATGTCTTTGCTGCTGACCTTTGATGATCCAGTACAACCATAGGTTAGAAGTAAACAAGCAAAAATGACTTTAGATAAACATCACCTTTGTGTTGTTGTTGAATGCCCTTTTCTTCTGTGATCCAGAACGGCAGCACAGCTGAAGGGTTTGTTTGAGCAGCGCCCTCTACTGTTGCATTTCCATCAGTCTGAGGCTCATTCATTTCACCTTTGGAGTGAAAGGTGTGGAAGATTAGAAACTCACCATAGACAGGGCTCAATCCGAGGGCCGGGATAAACGGTTGTCTTTCAAACTCCCTCTGCACGCGATAGGATAGCGCTAAAACCAACCGGCGCAACGAAGGTGAAAAAGAGCTTGTTGACAGATTAAACATTCGCCGTATCCGATCGGCTGAACTCTGAACACATCTTCCCTTTTTAAGAATGACTTCAGTGCCGTTCTTTGTTCTTTTCTCAGAGAAAAGCTTAACTCCAAGTCTTCCAGAGTCGCGGTCAAAGCTGATTTGAAAGACTGCCGTTCGCCAGTTTCTGTGTTTACTAGAAGCAGCAAACGCAACTCGGCTGTCGTCATTATGGCCCCGCCCACTGACTCTATACATGATGTGATTGGCCCGTCCAGAGTGAGGGGAATACAGCTCAGAAGGGTATTGAGAGTTCCTAGACGACACTTGCGGGCAGATTAAATTTGCTGCCACTAGGGTGCGTCTAGATTTCTAGGCTAGTGGAAGATTGTTTCTGCCACAGAATAAAAATCTCACAATTCTGACTTTTTTTTTAGCAATTGCTAGTTTATCTCACAATTTTTACTTTTTTTTATAGCAATTGTGAGTGTATATCTCGCAATTTTTACTTTATAACTCACACTTTTTACTTTTTGTCACAATTGCGAGTTTATATTTCACAATTTTTACCTTTTTTGCAATTGCGAATTTATATCTCACAACAATTTGTGCGTCATCATCCCTTAAAATTCTGACCTTTTTTCGCAATTGCAATTTTTACTTTTTTGCAATTGCTAGTTTATATCTCGCAGTTTTTACTGTATATCTCACAATTCTGACTTTTTCTCGCAATTGTGAGTTTATATCACATTTTGTACTGAGGTTTTTTTCACACTTGCAAGCTTATGTCTCGCAATTTTTACTTTATAACTCGCAATTGTGGCTTTATATCATGCAATTCTGAATTCTGAGATAAAAAGGTTTTATTTTTTTATTCTGTGATGAAAACAAGCTTTAATAGAAAGAACCTTTACATTTGCCAAAATCAGAACTGTTGTTTTGCTATTAAAAAACAAAGCAAGCCCAGGTGAGGAAAAAGTACACAAAAATAACAATGCATTACTTTCCATAAAAATGTAAGTTCTTAGGAAATCAAAATTGACCCTATTTACTTTATTTTATAGCACACATTACAGGTCTTAGGGTGAACAATTAATCAGTGCAAGTTAATACACAGAAAAAAAATGTGTTTGTCACAGTAATCTTTAATCAAAATCTGAAAAGTAACCTCCAGTCTGGAAACGGCATTCCTTCTCAGATGACGGCAGGTTCACGGCTTGGGTTTGAAAATGCTTAACCCTCCAATCGTTAGTCTGCTATGAGCGAGAGATGGAGTGGAGGAAGAAAACTCAATTAGTTACTTTTTTAGGGAGTAACGCAATATTGCAACATTTCTTTTAAAAGTATAATTTCCCCACTGTCATTTGACATTGCACGCCTATGAAAGCTTCCACCACCGAGTACCATTTCTTTTTTAAAGCAATAGACTTTTTTTCAGGATTGTCAGATATAAACAAATACAATTGTCAGATTGTTCGCTTGTGTATTTCTTCTTTACAGACAAATACAGACATGCATGGCCTATTCAGATTGCCAAATAAAAAAAAGAATTAAAAGTTGAACAGAATACCTAAAATTGGTTTTAAAGGGATCTGGATGTTCTTATACCAGATGCACATGTAATGGATGAAATGATATCTATGAAGATAATTATTTATAGTTATACGTCTAACAACCAGTCTTTTTATATACCAGGCTTTTCCCCTGCAGTGCACATACCATCTCCTCTGCAGGTTACAGATGGTTAATAGGTTGGTGTCTCCCTCTGCACAGATACCTTCATCTCTCTGGAGTGAGTCTTGGCACAGACACTTATCCTCCACCAGACTCTGACGTAAGTCTGCAACCGGAGCAGACAGCTTTGCTGCAGGATTATTACAGAGTCGCCGTTTATATATTTGGGCCTATTAAGACTGATTGCTGCAGCTAACTAAGAAAATATCCTGTACTGACCTGCCTACTCTAATTAGTTACATTTGGCTTAAGTCATTTTTTAAGAACTGTGTTACCACACAGGCCAGCCGTCACTCCCTAGGTGCATCAATGAGCCTTGGCTTAAGTGACCCATGACCCTGTGGCCGCTTCACTGTGAATATATCAGTAACAAAAATGTATTTGTGGTCTATGTTTTAGTTAACTATAATAACCATGACTTAAGGCATTTTAACTAGCTCTGGAGTGTCAATATTTTTTTAAATTATTATTATTATTATTATTATTATTATTATTATTATTATTATTAACTGTTTTCTATCTGACAATATACAAATATGTTAAAGGTCTTTGTCGGTTTCTGTGCCCTGTGGAGTTTCAGTCGATGTGAAAATCTATGAGTCACTAACATTGAAATTTCACAAATTTCACAGCATGTCACATGGCTCTTCTGGCGTTCAGGTTCATACAGGCCCAGAGGACTAGTGAAAGAGGAGGGGCCTGATTTACACACCAGTGACTTTAAGCCGTGATTGGTCTTTGAGACTCTGACGTTCGAATGTTCAAATGCGTAGAACCCCGGCTACCAATCAGACTCCGCCGCCCTTCACTCAGTGGGCGTGTCTAAGGACTTTTCTAGACGTGCTCCTCCGCTTACCGGCATTTCAGCGTTTCACCGCCGGCAAGGCGAGATTGTTCTTGTGTTATTTATTTATTTATTGCCGAAGACTTTTATAAATTTGAAGATGTTGTGCCTGTGCCTTTACGTGCCTATCCATAATTCAGATCATGTCGAGGTGGAGTATTTTGAGTCGAATGGATTACCGTCCGAGCTGAAGTCGCTCAAGTCTCTCAGCGTCCTTTTGCCCTCGCAAGAATTTACTACATACCGAAAATGGAAGAAGGTAAAAAAATATTAAATGTACATTGATAATCGTTTTATATATATATCAATCAGTATAATGTGACATGTGATTAAAGTTAAAAGTGTTTGGCTTTTTCCCTCCCGTTTTATTCTTTTTAAAAGAAACTACACATTTTTTACGCATGACGTTTCCGTTGCTCGTTCCTCTTTCCTGCGCGCGCGCTTCCGTTTTACCATATTTGGAGTTCCCCCAGTCGCTTAATATTATCGACTAGTTAAAGTTAATCAATAATGTTTTCTGTGTTATAGCAGCATCAGTACCGTGGTTCTGTAACTTAATAGTCTTGTGGGCTACTTGTAGATTTATAGGCTACTTGAATGTCGTCTGTGTTGAATTGAAGGCTCTATGGCGCCCCTAGTGGTGCAGTTTCAATGGGGCAATTAGAATTGACAAGTCTATTAGTTTATCGATTATGATTGTCTGAGCTTCTGCAATCATCTGGATGAGTGTACAAACATGATTATTATCATTCGAGCAGACTTTCTAGACAATGCATTAAGTGATTGGAATGACAGGAGAGCCTGTGGAGCAGTAGTTAATATTTAAATGTGTTTAGTAGCATTAAAGCATTGACACTTTTCCTGGGCTTTAGTTCTTGTATTATGTCAGATGTCTATTAAATTACATTTCCCATGTAACAAGACTTGTCAGCTGTTGGTATTCGCACACTAACCTTTACCGATTCGCAGCCGGAATGCATTGGATATTTTCACACACTGATTAGATTTGCATTAAAAATTGCCCTTCTTCCCCCCCTGCAGAAAACACTGAAAACTGAAGAGAAAGAGCATGATGGCCAGCTGGACTTTGAAGAGTTCGTTCACTACCTCCAAGACCATGAGAAAGACCTGAAGCTCGTCTTCAAAAGCCTGGATAGAAAGAAAGCTGGTATAGACATTGATGCAATACTTAGTTTACAATCTCAAATCTTAGCGATTTAAAAGAAAAAGCATGACATTTCCATTAATTTGTTCCAGGTCAAGTGAATGCCAGTGACATTGCGAACTCCTTGCGAGAGCTTGGTGTCCATATTTCCCTGCAGCAAGCGGAGAGAGTCCTTAACAGGTGAAATATTGTCTGAATAACAAAGGGGAAATATCGCCATGATATGCTTCTAATAAAGCTTAGGCTGTTATACTTAGTCATATTTATTATAGTATTTTTATTATGGTACAGAAAAACCAAACCCTTACGGTTATATAAATGCATTGGTCATTTGATCTCTTAAAGGGACAGTTCACCTAAAAATCAAAATTGTCATTTAGTCACACTCAAGTAGTTTCAAACCTGTATATATTTCTTAGTTCTGCTGAACACAAAGGAAAATATTTGGAAGAATGTTTCACAGCCATTGATTACCATAGTATTTGTGTCCCCCACTATGTTAGCTGAGATCTGCAAACATTCTTCCAAATATCATCAATGAACTGATTCAGAGCTTTGTTCGAAGCTTTTATCATCTGTTAAATTGATTGTAAAGGGCAGAGTTTTTTTCCACGCTCTAAACGATCTCATGTCTTTTTCCACATGTAGCATGGACAAAAACGGCACAATGACTATTGACTGGAATGAATGGAAAAAGTATCCCACTCTGCAGCCTGCCGAGAACATTCCCGAAATCATCCTGTACTGGAAACACTCAACCGTAAGAGTTTAATTCTAATCCAAATCCTCAACCGCTTCAGAACAACCTAATAGGCCTGTTTAGTAAAGTTGCTTTATTCATTAAGACTGCAAAGCGATTAACATTATTCAGATTCCTTAAAAGGTGTGTAAATTAGGCTTTGGATTGCTTTAGGCCTTATGGTTGATGACAGTCTTAACGTGACTTTGGCTGTGCCTAAAATATCAACAGGAACATCGTGAACTAGGACAGGCTCCGGTTTAATAGGTGTAATGTTGCAGCTACTAAATCTTAACTAGATGCATAAATCCATCCGTTAAATTTTGCAAATCAAAATGTCAGCGTTCCCAAATTAAACCAGGACTAATTGTCCCGTCCTTATGCATCAAGTCTTGTTGACTCACAATTAGCTGTTGAGTTTGAGGTGGACGTTTGATTGTTAAATTGCATTATCAGTGACCTACTTTTAGACTCGTATTCAATGCTGGTTTAATCTGGCCTGCACCCTTTGTCCTAAAGTTGCAACGAGATGGACTCTGATGCAATGTGCGCAACTTTACGAGGGTTTGTAAAGTCCATAATTGATTTTTGGATCAAGTGACGCCTTAGTGCCCCAAAAAACGCTTTTACTGCGTCATTGGTCGGGTCAGTGACGCTGTTGCCGCCAAGGTCATTGCACTTTAGTTCTCCTGAAGTTGCACACATGTAAAATACTAGTCGTCATGCACTGATTTAAAAGCAAATAGTTTCTTACAGTATCTATGATCCATTTCTTTGCAGATCTTTGATGTGGGAGAGAACTTGATGGTACCGGATGAGTTTACGTCGGAGGAGCACATGACTGGGATGTGGTGGAGACATCTGGTTGCTGGTGGAGGAGCTGGAGCCGTTTCACGAACCTTCACTGCACCGCTCGACCGACTCAAAGTCCTCATGCAGGTACGTCATGTCGCCTGCAAAACGCCCAAATCATTCTGAGTTCAAGAGAACTACATTAGCTTTACATCTTGTGTGTTTGAACCCTATATTAAAATCTGAAGGCTGTCTCAGGTTACTCACCTGAGACAGGTGTAGTCTTTAATAAATCCCAACCTCAACTTTTCCTGAGCACTAAAGAGGTTTTTTTTACACACGCATTTTCTTTTATAACTCAAGCCCCTAATCAACCAGTATATCAGATAAAAGGCAAACTAATGGGGAAAATATGCATCTACTCTATTAAATCCAGACATGACTTGGGGCCTATTGCACAAAACTAGGATAAGAGATTAACCCGGGATATCTTTATGATCCTGGCTCAATTCATCCACAAATATAGTTGTTTCGTTATCATTCTTGGTGTGAGTGTGGCTTCAGGGTACGCTTACACGACAGCGGTGTACTAAATTTTGCACACCGATGACAAGATCACCAAGATATCCCAGTTTGATCTCCTATCCTAGTTTTGTGCAATAAGCCCCAGGTGTTGTATAGGCCACTAGAGACTGAGGAACCAGCAAAATATAACTAATTCGGTTTTTATCAACATATTTTTTTAAGCTTTACCCAGAAAAGCCGTTCTGGTTAAGTTAGAACAATTGGTTTTGTTACCCGAGAGTCATAAGTGTAGTTAATCAGTATCATAAATGTATGTTCCTGGGAACAGAATAGTTATGCAGATTATTCAAGCGACTAATCAGTATCTGAGTGTTCAAGCACACCCTCTGTACTGCACTCTGATTGGTCGGATACGAGATGGTGTTTTGCAAGACAGTGAAGATCTGTGTCATGTTTACGTCAGCTGTTACTCAATTGGACTTTGTTTGCTCAGTTGAGTTGGTCCAAAACCTTTCGCCTACATTTTTTGACATATTCAACTTTGCTCCCCTACATGTGACGGGTCTGAAATTCCTGTTGAACTGATTACTGAAACCATATAAAGTGTGATTTATCATCTGTTATTATTGACACGCTGTTCTAATAAACCTCTTCTCTACTGTCGTAGGTGCATGGTACTCATGGAAACAACATGTGTATCATGAGTGGTCTGGCCCAGATGATTAAGGAAGGAGGGATGCGCTCGTTATGGAGGGGCAACGGCATCAACGTCATCAAAATCGCTCCCGAGTCGGCCCTCAAATTCATGGCTTATGAGCAGGTAATGGACCAGTTCACACTTCCTAACGATCTGACCTGAGAAGTATGATAAATTGCTGCATGCTTGAAAATAAGTAAACAGTGTACATTATTAAAACTAAAAATCAAAGCATTAAAAAAAAAACTGTCCATACCTGATCACACTAAATCTCTCTTCTTCCCTGACAGATTAAACGGCTGATGGGAAGCAGTCAGGAGACTCTGGGGATCGGCGAGCGTTTTGTAGCAGGTTCTCTGGCAGGAGTCATTGCTCAGAGCAGCATTTACCCCATGGAGGTGAGCCGACCTCACAAAACTGCTCGTATTTCAGTCAAAAGCAATGCATATATTTAGCTGAAAAGCCATTTCGGTAGCATTAAGATGTTTTGTGCTCTACTGAAATGTCTTCACATGCATGCTGTAATTACATCAGAATACATTGAATTAGGACAGTCGTTCCCAATCACGTTCCTGGAGTACCCCCAACATTGCACATTTTGGATGTGTCCTTTGTCTGACACACCCACATCAGGTCTTGGAGTAGCTATTAATGAGCTGATGAGCTGAATCAGGTGTGTTTGGTTGAGGAGACATGCAAAATGTGCACTTTTGGGGGTACTCCAGGAACGTGGTTGGGAACCACTGAATTAAGAGAGAGGTTTATAGTTATTTCAATTTGTAGTAGCTCTAAAATATGGTTTTAATGCTGTAATGCTCTTGTGTTCAGGTTCTCAAAACTCGCCTGGCGTTGAGAAAGACGGGCCAGTACAAGGGCATCGCAGATTGCGCAAAACACATCCTGAAGACGGAGGGAATGTCTGCGTTTTACAAAGGCTACGTACCCAACATGCTGGGCATTATCCCGTACGCTGGCATCGACCTGGCAGTCTATGAGGTGAGCAGAGGAACGAAAATTACTTGTATAAATAATTCATGTGCAGAATAAAGGGGTGGGGCCTGGTTGGGTTAGTTAGTGTGTTGAAACTGGCGGTTACGTTAAGTGGCGGAACATTTCTCAAACATTCTCGAAGTGCTTGACCAATCACAACACACTGCTCCAGCTGACCAATCAGAGCACATTGTGCTTGTCAGAAGGAGGCGCTTTATAGAGACGGGAACTAAACAGGGGTGCGTTTCCCAAAACCATAGTTGCTAACTATGCAATTTCCCATTGCCAACCAACTAAGTTGCTAACAGGTTAGCAACTATGGTTTTGGGAAATGCATCCCAGAGCGTTACTGACAGACTGGGAAGAGAAGAGCCACAACAATGGAGAATATGAGGAAATAATGAACTTTCAAACCTGTTCTAGTAGAGCGAAAATCGAGAGTTTGCTTTAAAGAGGCCTCATTGTGTCCTTTACAATCACCTGAGCGGTCATGAACGGTCTGAAAATGCTCATGTTTGTTTCCTAATTTGCTCTTTATAGACGTTAAAGAACTCTTGGCTCCAGCGCTACGGCACGGATAATGCCAATCCGGGAGTGTTTGTGCTTTTGGCATGTGGTACGGTTTCCAGCACGTGCGGCCAGCTTGCCAGTTACCCACTAGCTCTCGTACGAACACGCATGCAGGCCCAAGGTGAGCACAAGGGTTCATAATTCACTGTTCTTTTCTTTTTTTATCCATGCATTCACTGAATGTTGTTTCTCACGGTGTGTTTTTATTTCTGCAGCTGCGGTCGAGGGCTCTTCCCAGGTCTCGATGTCGGGACTCTTTAAGCAGATCATGAAGAACGAGGGCCCCATGGGTCTCTATCGGGGGCTGACCCCAAATTTCCTGAAGGTCATCCCCGCCGTCAGCATCAGCTACGTGGTGTACGAGCACATCAAGTCCACATTAGGAGTGCAGTCGAGATGAGGCTCGACTAAAGGACTTGATCTCGGGGTTTTTGAATCTTGAGGTGTGGAGGATCTCATTCTGTGAATGTGAGGGTGGAGGATGACACTATTAACATCTCGTTATTTATTTACTTCTGAATTGGTAGTTCGAAAGCTGAAATCAGGGACCAACATGTTTGATTTCATGTGACCACTGTGTGCGTGTGTGTGTGTGTTGAGATATATATGTGTGTGTCTATATCCGTAAGTGCCACTGAGAATGAATCAAGTGCTGTTATGATCCAGTTGGGCAATGCAATTGAATCAACACTACACTTTGAAATGCATTATTTCATGCGGATTGAAGTTGCACTGCCCACTTTATTACAAATGCTGCTTTATATTGACTAATGTATTGTATTTATACATCTTTAACCAGATATTTATTTATGTTGTGGCATCTGAGAGTATAATGTGTTCGTTGCACGGTGTCTGAGCCAGTGTTTAAACTGTCTAATTTAATCTTTATTCTGGTTATTTTAAATCAGCACAATGATGTTCTTCGCTTTGCCTTGCCTTAATATAAGAGAATGTCTGGTTGATCTGAAAACAAATGCACTTTAATTGCTTTAGTCAATTGTGAATGTATGACTGTGATCGTTGTCAAAAGGTGTGTGTGTGTTTTGTAATGGGGACCATTATGTTCGAGTAATAAAGGCACATGATATGCTTACTTGCAGTATTGAAGGTTTTGAGTTCACTAATCAACATGAATGCACAGGTTTGTGGAAACCTCTCAGGAAAACTGCTTTAAGGGTTTCTTGGGAACTGATGATTTGAGTTCAGAGTTTCATTGCAACAGTATTTGTTTCAGTTAAAGTGGCTTATTTTAGTTTGTTCCGTTTCCTTTTAAAAAATTCCTTAAATGTAATTTATTTTTTCAATAAAAACTTAACAGTAATATTGTTGTCTGGTGTTTCTTGCTATTCATTCGACTTGATGTTAATTTCAACATTTAGCAATGCATTATTAAATCAAGTTATTTAATGGATCAGAGTTAACAATGAGCAGTTGTGTATTTATGAACTGACCTTGAATATTTATGATTATTGTAACGTATTGCTCGTTGGTACTGTTAATGCATTACAAAGTGTTGCAATTTCATATAACTGCTAATATTGTGCTGATTACCATAATGATTATTAATTTTTATATATACTGTATATAAATAAATAGAAATACTTCATTAAATTTAAATAGTGGTAAGTTTATCTACTATGTAAATGAACCTAATGTTGTGAGTCCCCCTTTTGCTGCCAAAACTGCCCTGACCTGTTGAGGCATGGACTCCTCTAGACCCCTGAGGGTGTGCTGGGGTATCTGGCACCATGTTGGCAGCAGATCCTTTAAGTCCTGTAAGTTGTGAGGTGGGGCCTCCATGGATCGGAATTGTTTGATCGGACTTGTTTGTTTTGTGCCACTGTTGGTGCTTTCGGCAGTGGACAGGGGTCAGCATGGGCACCCTGACTGATCACTTTTGAAACTGACCACTGCAGACCGGGAACAGCCCACAAGAGCTGCAGTTTTGGAGATGCTCTGACCCAGCCATATCTAGCATCACAATCTGGCCCTTGTCAAACTCGCTCAAATCCTTACGCTTGCCCATTTTTCCTGCTTCTAACACATCAACTTTGAGGACAAAATGTTCACTTGCTGCCTAATATATCCCACCCACTAACAGGAGCCGTGATGAAGAGATAATATTTATTCTATTTAAAACATACCTGTTCTGTTCATTTACTCTGGAATTAATTGTTTCACTATTTCACTGTTAAAACTATTGATCCTCAAAATTGTGTCGTTTTTACCCTTACGAAACAAAAATATATTGCAATATATTTGAAAATATCATGCAATATATTCACATATATGGGATTTAATATTTATATTTTCCAATATATTGCAATATATTGAAAGCGGCAATCATTTGTATATTTTGCAATATATTGCATGAATATATAATATATTTTATAATACCATCAATATATATTATTCCATATATTAAAATTGGTAATATTGGTAAATATATTTTCCTTTCGTAAGGGTAAAGCATAGTTTGAAAATATGCTTTAAAAACGACACAATTTTGAGGATGAAAGCATGGTTGATAAAGAATCTGCCCTTCTTATGTAATGTGTAAAGCCAAAATCAAAGTTACACATCTGACCTATTTACACAAGATTACAGGTTCAGTCCTAGTTAGATTTGACCTGGTCCCTGTTCAGTTAGAGAGATCATATCTCTGCTTTATCAGACAAATCCTAAATTAAACTACAGTATCCATTTCACGCAGGCCTCTTCTTTGTCCTGGTAAGTGTTTGAACACTGACATCTGCCGTTCAAATCTCTTGTAGCATTGGAAACATGCTGGATTGGTATAATGTTCTTTATAATATCATACAGTCTATTTCCATCTCAAACACACTGGCATTTTAAGCGATGTACTCTAAATACTCTAAAAGTGTTTTGGCCAATTTATCACTTTAAACCCTGTATTTCTAAAATAATACACATTAATAGAATTAGCCAACCCTATCACGTTTTGGAATTGGTAGAGACTCTTATTTTGAAACTGGAACCTCGGGAAATTACTTTTATTTTGAAATCTGACCAAACGCGGAAATGTCAAGACAACAAAATCAGAGAAATAATAAAAACCTGTCTATGATAAAAAAACACACATGATCAGCGATTCGATTTCATATTTTAGAATTTTTTTTAGCGATTCGGACTTTGAACTTTGGACATCTGAAATGGTTTACTTTATGTTGATGTATTTTAATTCGAGAGTACACACAGAATAGTGCTTGTTATTAACCTAGTCATGGTTTGTTTTTTTAATGTAAGTTAATTATCGTGAGGATGTTTAAACGCGTGTTTAGATCAGGCTGTTTAGTGCGAACTGCGCATGTCATTCTGACCTGGATCACAACATTAGTGCTGTTTCTGCACAACACAGGTACTTTACATTTAATGAGTGTGATTTCATTGTGTGTGTGTGTGTGTGTGTGTGTGTGTGTGTGTGTGTGAGAGAGAGAGAGAGAGAGAGAGAGAGAGAGAGAGAGAGAGTAAGTGTGTGTGTGTGTGTGTGTGTGTGTGTGTGTGTGTGTGTGTTGAGAGAGTGTATGAGTGTGTATCTCTGTGAGTGTGTGAGTATTATCGTGTGACTGTCAGTGTCTGAGAGTGTGTGTGTGTCTGGGAGTGTGTGTGGAAGAGAGAGTGAGAGTGAATGTGTGTGTGTGAAGGAGTGAACGAGTGTAAGCTTGTGTGTGAGAGTGTCTCTCTCTCTCTCTCTGTGTGTGTGTGTGTGTGTGTGTGTGTGTGTGTGTGTGTGAGAGAGAGAGAGAGAGTGTGTCTTGAGAGTGTGTATCTCTGTGAGTATTATTGTGTGACTGTCAGTGTCTGAGAGTGTGTGTGTGAGCCCTGAGTGTAAGCGTGTAAGTTTGAGCGTTTTACTGTGTGTGAGAGGGAAAGAGTGTCTCTGTGTTTGTGTGTGTGTGTGTGTGTGTGTGAGAGAGAGAGAGAGAGTGAGAGAGAGAGAGAGAGAGAGAGAGAGAGAGAGAGAGAGTGAGTGAGTGAGAGTGTGTGTGTGTGTCTGTTTTTTTATATGAACTAACAATGCCAAATCTACAGCATTTACTTAATCTTACATTATCTACAGCATTCATCTTAATTAATGTTAATCTCAATATTTACTAAAACAGTTTTAAGGTCAAAAGCTGTTTCCTTTAACACACACATATATATATATAATATGTATATATGTATATATATATATATGTATATATATGTGTGTGTGTGTGTGTGTGTGTGTATTTATAATGTCTATGTGTCTGATGTATGATGTGTGTTGAGCAGATCTGCGCAGATGTCAGGAGCGTGGAGATCTGTTTGCTCCGCTGGTGTTCAGCGCTCTCGTCCTGCTCTCGGTTCTGCTGTACTTCACTGTGTCTCTGATGGATCCCGGCTTTGTTCTGTCCGACAGCAACACTGAGGTATGAGCGACACACTCGGGTCTGTTTAAGATCATATCTGGCACCATGGGCGTCGGAAGCAAATAAAAAGTGGTGGGTCCTCTCAGAATTGTTTTTACAATTGAGTAACATTAGATGGCATTTACATTAAATACAAATATACCGCCGTTTACTAAATGATTGATTGGGCCAGACAAAATAACGGAAACCACTGAGTTACTAACTGTGGCTGTAGTGTAGGGGTAAGACACGTCATCACGTTTTGATGCAAATCGATCAGAGGTTGAATCCGCCTTTTGTCACACTCGCTCTACTCTCTTTTCCCATTACATATCTGACCAGAAAGGCATTTATTTTCAATAAAAATTGAGTAAATGTTAGAAAAGTGGAAATAAAGCGTCTAACGTGTTTAATAATAAGTGTTTCTCGGTTAGAGGTAGGTGAACAGACATGTGCTGAATTAGACGATAAAAGTGAGTGGGTCCAATATCATTGGTTGTAATAAGTGCCACACACACACAATGGTTCCAACGCCCATATCTGGCACACATAATAACTGAGATGTTTTCCTCTCCTCTTTCAGCGAGCGTCTGTTGATCGTGATGAAGAACTGGAGAAGATGATTCCTGAAGAGCAGAGCTCCCTAAAGCAGCGACGCTGTGGATTCTGCTTCCTGCTGGTACTGCGGTCACACTGATACACAGAACACTGAGTTTGCATCCAGTCGAGTCTGTTGAGTGTTTTTGATTGTCTTTTTATGTGAACCAGCAACCAATGAGGGCCAAGCACTGTCGAGTGTGTCAGCGCTGCGTGAGGCGATTCGACCATCACTGCCCCTGGATCGACAACTGTGTCGGTGAGAGAAATCACAGATGGTTCCTCCTGTACCTGTGTGTGCAGCTCGCGGTGCTGTCGTGGGGTCTACAGACTGCATGGTGAGTGTGTGTGCTTTTAACGGAGCGTTTATTCCATTAATATATGTATATATAGTAGGCATGTGCCGATATAAATTTTTCATGTTGCGATTAATTGCAAAGCTTTTATCAAGGTATACAATATTATCACAATATTGAAAAAGTGTTGTCATAGCATAACAGCTTTAAGAACTATTTTTGTAATAACAAAAATAACTGAATGTTTAAATACAATAATACAATGCACCAAAAATATATACAGCTCTGGAAAAAATTAAGAGACCCCTTAACATTGAGAAATCCATTAAAAAAGTTATTTTGATTTTAATGTTATTAAACATTACATTACTTAGAATAATTCATTCTTTATAAGTATTTTGTCATTGTCAGGTTGGTAAAAATGAATTAACATGTTAACTAATGAAGTCCTATGTCTCAAAATTTTACTGAACAATAACAAATAATCATGTTGTAGTCCAGATTAAAACATAAAAATGTTTAAGTTTGAAAATAAATAGCCTATTAAGTATTTAAGTATTAAGTATTTGATGCTGTGATGAACAACATTGAGATTACAAAAACGAATGGCTGTTTTAAAAACTACACGTGGTTTCTTTTGTTTGTGGGGGTTTCCGGGGTAACCGCTTTATTCTGCAGTTTATCAGCGCCCTCTGCTGTCACTGAGCGGCACTTCAGCAGCGCTTCACTCGTTCATGTGCTTCTCATTTACACCTGAGCGCTTCCCTTTGACGCAGAATACAGCGGTGTTGAGCATTTATTCTTTAAGTAGAACCGGTCAAGATAACTCGTAGTACCCGGATGAGCGGTGTACGTTATTCCTTTTTGGTGGTTGTAAGACTGGAATTACATACCGCTGGAATGCGCGATTGACAAGTATCAAGTATTCCAGAGCCGTGTAATAAAAGCGTAGCCTAGAAATCTAGACGCACCCTAACGACAGCAAATTTAATCTGCCCGCAAGTGTCGTCTAGCAACTCTCAATACCCTTCTGAGCTGTATTCCTCACAATCTGGACGGGCCAATCACATCGTGTATAGAGTCGGTGGGCGGGGCCATAATGACGACGGCCGAGTTGCGTTTGCGTGCTTCTAGTAAACACAGAAACTGGTGAGCGGCGGCGGTCTTTCGAATCAGCTTTGACCGCGATTCTGGAAGACTTGCAGTTAAGCTTTTCTCTGAGAAAAGAACAAAGAACGGCACTGAAGTCATTCTTAAAAAGGGAAGATGTGTTCGGAGTTTAGCCGACCAGATACGGCGAAAGTTTAATCTGTCAACGAGCTCTGTTTCACCTTC
The DNA here is from genome assembly GCF_024679245.1 of Pseudorasbora parva. Lineage (NCBI taxonomy): Eukaryota > Metazoa > Chordata > Actinopteri > Cypriniformes > Gobionidae > Pseudorasbora > Pseudorasbora parva. The sequence continues at coordinate 43,429,434 of NC_090184.1, forward strand.
GTTGCTCTGGTTGGTGTAGCGCTATCCTATCGCGTGCAGAGGGAGTTTGAAAGACAACCGTTTATCCGCCCCTCAGATTGAGCCGTCAATGGTGAGTTTCCAGACCAAACATCTTGATGTGGGTCTGACTTGTCAGGCTACACCTAATATATACTGTACAGCAAACACTGTACTTTATTAAGCTGATTTGCACTTTGCCCTCATTACACTCTGAACTCTGATCAGATTTAGATGCTTTGAAATACTAATTATTTACAGAGTTTATTTAAAGGGTTAGTTCACCCAAAAATGAAATGTCTGTCATTAACTCCTCTCCCTAATGTCGTTCCACACCCGTAAGACCTCCGTTCATCTTCACACACAGTTAAGCATATTTTATATTTAGTCCGACAGCGTATTCAAGTGTATGCACACTATACTGTCCATGTCCAGAAAGGGAATAAAAACATCATCACAGTAGTCCATATGAGACATCAGTGGGTTAATTAGAGTCTCTTGAAGCATCCAAAATACATTTGGGTCCAAAAATAACAAAACTACGACTTTATTCAGCATTGTCTTCTCTTCCGGATTTTTTTTCAATCCTTAAATAAAGATTAGAAAGGTTATAAATCAGCGTATTGATCCAAATCATGATTTGGATTGCGTGTGAAACTGTTGAAATCACGTGACATTGGCGATTCGAATCATTGATGATGTTTTTATTCCCTTTCTGGACATGGACAGTATAGTGTGCATACACTTGCATACGCTCGTACTAAATATAAAATATCTTAAACTGTGTGTGAAGATGAACGGAGGTCTTACGGGTGTGGAACGACATTAGGGTGAGGAGTTAATGACATAAATTTCATTTTTTGGTGAACTAACCCTTTAACCTCACGCGTATGTATCCCAGGTCTGGCGTGGTCTTCGCAGGCACGTGGCAGCAGTGGCTCACGCAGAACGGGTTCCTGTTCGCAGCCATCGGCGTGACCGGCGTGTTTTCTGTGGTGGTGCTGCTCCTGCTGTGCATTCACCTGTACCTGGCCTCCGTCAACACCACCACATGGGAGTTCATGTCCCGCCACCGCATCGGCTACCTCAAGCACTGCGACTCCGAGGAGAACCCGTTCGACAGAGGAGTCGTCTGCAACCTGTGGGACTTCTTCTGCGTCTGCGGGACGGTAGCGTGGGAGCGGATCTACAGCAGACGCACAAACGGGACTGTATGACTGATGCTCTTGTGTTTTACTAATGCTAATGTGATGAGGTCATTGTGATTTACTTTGTTGTAAACCTGCAGGGAACATGTACAGTATCTATTTGATAATTTAACGGTGGATGAATGGTTGTTCATTCATTTAACGTGCTAAAACTAGGGTGAGCAGACGTCCCGAAAAATTTGGGACAGTCCCGAAATCTAAACTGTTATCCCAAATCTGGCCCTAATTGTCCCAAAAATGATAATAAAGCAAAATCTTGAGTAGTTATTGTCTAATAAACATTAAAAATACCATAGGCGGCTAGCCTGACGTGGTCATACTCAATTCTAGTCAGAATATGAGTCTGATGCTCCATTGGGCTGTGATTATGGGGCGTGTTTCAACCGAACCAGGAAAGACCTCAATTGGACAGACCAAGAACCAATCAGAGCAACGAAGCGACGCATTACGTTTAGTTATGTCTGCGTTTTTTTTCCGCGGGTTGAAGCAACTATTATGTGATTATATAGACCAAGGAATGCAAATTTTAGCAGGAACCTTGCCAAAATAACACACATTTTACCCCCCAAACGCCATTTTCTTTCTGGAGGACCCCGCCGAGAAGCTATTGTTTAGGGCTAGTAGTTGGCGGGTTTTGTTGTAAAAACTTGGCAACCCTGTCTGCACGCGCGCTGGAATAAACGATCTTTGCCGGTGTTATAAAAAAAAAAAAGAAGACATAATATAATGATACACAGAGTACTTACCCAACATGATCATCATTTCTGAGAGAAATAGTGAAGGTGATGCAGATACGAACAAGCTCTCCGTTTAGGATTCGAACAAATATAATCCAAGCCCCTTTGATGACGTGATGATTACGTTCCTGTTGATCATCTGTACGTCATCGGCTAAAGCCTGCCCTGATGATTTCATTGCTCCGAACAGTTTCTGTTCAGAGATAATTACTCCTCTATGGAGCGAGGCCAGACCGAACCACCCGACCTAAAAATTCTGTGGGCGGGGCTAGTTCGGCTGGCATTTAGGCTAGTAGGCGGCTAGCTTAGACGCGAATTTAGATATGCATTGTTAAGCTAACTTTCATTCATTCCGTTGGCATGGCTGGTGTACCGGAACCCCAACACGTTTATGTGAATTTAAAGTTTTATTGTTTCTGTTAATTTATCTAATAAATCTATATGCACAAAGACAATATGACCTTTTTGTTTGAAGCCTTGATGAAGAGAGCGCAAGTTGCTGCAGCCGCTAGGACAAAAAATGTGTAGCAGTTATTGGAGTTTTTTTTTTTGTTTTTTTTTTCACGATGACATCTGAGGTTTTTTTTGTGGCAGAATAAAAATGACAGACTGTTGATCTTTGATTAAAAATGTTTGGTTCAGGTTTGAAATTCATTATCTTTTATTATAGGCTAAGACCCACCTCATCCCGAAATTCAGCCAATTTCATCTGGTCCCGCTAGCTAAAACATACTAGCGGTGGGTTAAAACATGCTAGCAACTTGTTAATTCATGCTAGCAATATATAAGAAACGTTAAAACATGATAGCAATGTGTTAATTTGTTAACAGTGTGTGTTAAAACATGTTTGCAGCATGTTAAATCATGTTAGCAATGGGTTAAAACATGCTAGCAACTTGTTAATTCATGCTAGCAATATATTAGCAATGTTTAAACATGATAGCAATGTGTTAATTTGTTAAGTGTGTTAAAACATGTTTACAGCATGTGTAATCATGTTAGCAATGGGTTAAAACATGCTAGCAACTTGCTAATTCATGCTAGCAATATATTAGCAATGTTTAAACATGATAGCAATGTGTTAATTTGTTAAATGTGTTAAAACATGCTAGCAACATGTTCAATCATGCTAGCAATGTACGCATTCATGTTTTCAACATGTTGAAACATTAGTAATGTGCTAAAACATGCTATTTCATGCTAGCAACATATTAACAATTGTTGCGTTCCAAAAACAAATACTTCCCCACTATATAGTTTGTCCGACTACATCCGAAGTATCCGAAATACAGCAATACAGCAAATATGCGCATTTGATGGAGACTTTACTGTCCCATGAGGCCATGGGAGAGGATTTATGTTAGCAATGCTAGCAAAACATTAAAATGTGTGTAACATGATAATTCATGTTAGCAATGTACTAAAACATGTTAGCAAAATGCTAAATAATGTCAGACACATGTTAAGACACGCTAGCAACATGATAAAACATGCTAGGGAGCTTATAAAACTTTGAAACTTTTACACAAGGCTTTGTAACGCCAACATAAAAGTTTATGCCGACGAACCTTACTTTCAGTTTTCTAAGCTTAAAGTCAGAACCTTAAAGTCAGTTTTCTAAGCTATTTTCTACTCATTTGTTGGATGATGTAGACCTGGTTCTGGATGGTTTGTTTAGTTCTCAAGAGTTTTTATTGGTTTGTACGGTTCATTTTATATGTGATTAAAATAAAGTTTTGCACACAATGTTTATTGACTCCCAAATTAATGATTCTTCTAAGCCAGAACAAATGCTTGACTGGATGAACTCATGAGTGGTTTCTAAAACACTTTCAGTCATGTCTGTCTTGAAATGAACTACAAACTAGGATTCATGAGACTTAAAGTGGTTCTCAACCAGAGGGCAAACTCACAAAGGGCCTGCAGATTAGAGGGAACATTTTAAAACGAGTAAGCTAGAAATCATAAATGGCTGGCAAAGGCATGCAAATTCACGAGCTAGAGGCCTTTGAATATTTGGGGTGGCCTTGGGGGCAAAGGTTAAGAACCAGTATTGTGGCTTCGTAGTCCATTTCTATCTACACTTGTGTAAAATACAACACTGAGATGTTGCTCCCTAAAATACCACAGTATTTATCAGAAAGGTCATGATTTTTGTATTGACATTTGGCCATTTTTTGACACAACAGTGGAGAAGTGATAGAGAGAAGCACATAGAGGTGCTTCATTATGTACAATATCCTAATTCACACTGTGAACTACACTGGCAGAAACTTTTATTCAATGCATTCGTATAAATCAAACCCAGGAACTTGCAGTACTTTGTGCCTCTATATTGTTAGAACTACAGGAATTAGGGGCCATTCACACATTTTAAAACAATTTGTTTAAAGTCACAATATGTAATTTTCCGCAGCTAGAGGTCGCTTATTCAAAACAAAGGCACAGCCTTTGACGATGTCTTGATTTGGGGGAGATTTTATTCGCTGCTTCTGCTCGTGTATATGTGCAGGTAACACAGCGCTGTTTTATCATATTACACACATTTAAGTGTGTGGAAAGTTTTGTTATAATGGTACTAATATGCTATAATGTTATAATGCTACTCTTTGCGTTCGCTCGGCCCTACTATAAGACACTTGTTCACACTGCAGTGAGCTAGGTCTATATTAGGCATGGTAAAACATGGTATTTGCGAATACCAAATGAAAGAAATCCAGATTTTAATAAGACTAACTGTGTTTAGTTTTCTGTCAACGAATGTCTCCAAAACAGTTGCTCACCTGTCTAATAAAACACATCATATTAGTATTAATACTTACTATTATCTAACATTTTATATTTGTATGTATAAAAAAAAAAGTTAGATAAATAGTAAGTGTGACATAAATACAACACATTGTTTCCAAACTTAAACTGGCTATACTTAATGTTCTATGTATTAACCTTTAGAAAAACATTTTCAATGAAAATGTACATGTTTAAGCAACTTTCATAATGTAGGTCTATTTAAGCAGCTTACGTACCGTGTTAAGAACCCCGGTGAGCATGATAAAGGGGACTATAGTGAGAAAAACTCACTAGAAAGATACAAAGCAAACACATCTTAAAAGTTTGTATAACAAGGAGATAAACAATTAGAAATGAAACCATTGGATTGTTCGGAGACTCCATTTTTACTTTCTTTTAATTCTCTGAAATTTTCTGGGGACCCCTTTAAACCTTCTGGAGGACGCTTGCCTTGGGGGTCCTCGGACCCCAGTTTGAAAACCCCAGTGGTCTAGAACCATTTTAACTTCAGATGACATGTTATGAGAGCTTCGGTAAAATCCCGCCCTTTTTGTGGAGGCTCCACGCCGCGCCCCGCCCCCCACGGCAACGCCCAATCAGAGCGCAGCTCCGCGGACCAACGTCGAGCTCGGCGGGTTGTTCTGGAAGGGGCGGAGTTCATTTTTCGAGCTCGTGTGGGGCGCGTTCTGTCCGAAAGAGAGCGCGTGAGAATCTGCGTTCGTTCCCTCGCCGTAAGTTTGTGTGGAGCAGCGCGGGCTCACTCATTTCTGTTCTTGTCCTATCACAGTCCCTAGAAACCGACTAAAAGGAGGACAATCTTCTACCTCAACGAGTTTAAACATCGCTTGATTCTCACTGAAAACTGCTCTCGTCGTGATCAGTGAAATCATGTCTGCTTCAGCGGCTAAAGTCAGTAAAAAGGAACTGAACTCGAACCACGACGGAGGGGACGAGACCTCGGGTAAGAAAGAACGATCGGCGGCCATTTTCACTTTCTCTTCTCTCGCCAGAAGGATTTTACTCGCTATTTTCGCTCGTTAATTAGCAGCGGCTCGCGTACGACTCATTTCTGTAGACAGTGGCGGTGTGCAGTGCTTGTGATTGGCCGTGGGTCTGCTTGGATGTTCTCGGAGGGACGGCAGCAGCCGGCGGCGGAGGCCATGTTTGATTTCTGGCCGTGCGCGAGCTAAGCGCGCCACAAAGCCCCATTTGAACACGAACAAAAACCGTTATATTTAAATTAAATAAATAAATGAATTAAGCACGAGAGTTCGTTTTTATGATGCGCGCGAATGGATTTTTCGAAGAAACGCGTGCAGTTAAAGCGCGTGAAACACGCGGCACGGAAGCGTCCGCGCGCTCTGCTTTATTGTTGTTGTGCTTTAGCTTTAGCTTAGCCAAGCCACGTCTCCGCCATGATGTAGCACAGACTAATGGCTGTTTATGCACTTTAAATTGTGAATGATACTGAAAATGAACGGTGAAGCGACTTAACACGCACGTCGACCGCTCAGGTGATTTTGGGCTCGAGACGGAAGCAGGTGCAGCGCGAGCGATTCAGCGCACATTTAAACCACGCGGCATCTGCGCGGCTCCCTCTGAGTTCAATGCATCGGATTGTATTCGCGTCACAGAGAATGTACCGATAACAATATAGTTTTGTTTTTGAAGAAATTATGCACGGATGTGATTTTACGAACTTTTACGTATTTCTGTACTCGTTGAAAATCGAACGAATTAGGAATAAAAGCATCTTCGCTCGTCTTGCACTAGTTTATTACTGTTTATACACGACATTGTGCTGCTTTGCATTAAATGTATCTTTTGTCTTTGTATAGAAAAAGAACAACAAGAAGCCATCGAGCACATTGATGAAGTACAGAATGAAATTGACAGGTATGTTAAACTTAATTGAATTTCAACTTTAAAAACACCGCGGTATATCGCGGTAATGTAATTTGCACTGATATAATTTTTGTGTGTGCGTGTGATCTTATTCAGACTGAATGAGCAGGCGAGTGAGGAAATTCTCAAAGTTGAACAGAAATACAACAAACTTCGCCAGCCGTTCTTCCAGAAGAGGTCAGAACTCATCGCCAAAATCCCGAACTTTTGGGTCACAACATTTGTCAACCACCCACAAGGTAAGATCCTGTGCAAACTGTTGTACTTTGTTTACACTATGTATCGAGACTGTTTAATGTAATATTGTTTGTTTTTGTAGTCTCGGCTCTTCTTGGGGAGGAGGATGAGGAGGCACTTCACTATCTGACCAGAGTAGAGGTGACAGAGTTTGAAGACATCAAATCCGGCTACAGAATAGATTTTGTAAGTGGTATAATTTTTTTTTGTATTTATAACTTTTCTTTTGTATTTATAACTCACCATCTCTTCTCCACTGCATTTTAGTATTTCGATGAAAACATGTATTTCGAGAACAAAGTCCTCTCCAAAGAAATTCACCTGAATGAAAGTGGAGACCCAACCTCAAAGTCAACAGAGATCAAATGGAAACCGGGAAAAGTATGGATGCTTTTTGTTTACTCTGTGCTTGATCTCTGTCAAATAGTTTTACAGTTCTGAGTTTGAGCTAAACCGTTTCTTCTTTTGCAGGACCTCACAAGTCGGGCCAGTCAGACACAGAGTAAAGCGGGCAAAAAGAGGCAACACGAAGAACCCGAGAGTTTCTTTACCTGGTTTACCGATCACGCCGATTCAGGGGCGGACGAGTTGGGCGAAGTCATTAAAGACGATATCTGGCCGAATCCCTTACAGTACTATTTGGTGAGATTGGAACTGCCACCACATACAGTTTTTGCATTTGCATTATGACCTAAAAAGTTTCCATTCCAGTCAGTTAAACTTTACCATTTTTTTCCTTTATGTGGCTGAATGGAAATTATTGCGTTATTAATATGCATTTTTAATATTAACTCGTTTGATCACATTTATGCAGGTCCCAGACATGGAGGATGAGGAAGGAGAGGGGGAAGATGAGGATGAAGATGAGGAAGGCCTGGATGATATTGATGAAGAGGGAGAAGATGATGGAGAGGAAGAGGATGATGATGATGGAGAGGTATGTAACCAGTCCATTTAAAGTTTGTTGTTCATTATGAATACTAAGCGTGACGGGAATATGATTTTGTTAATTGTATATTTGTGACATTTTGTTGCAACTAATATTTCATGTCTTGTTTCAGGACGATGATGGCGAGGATGACTGAAGCTAAATTAGAGGAATATTATCCACATTTCCCAGTCCTGTTTCCAAATTGCTTCTTTGGCTTTTTTTGTTGTTATTTTTGGGGAGCAAGATGCTTCTTTTTCCTCTTCAGATTGTTTTTTGGTTTTGAGCTCCATCTTTCCTCTATCCTGAACTTGCCATGTTGAAGTCGTCCCCCCCACCCCCCGAACAGACTCACAATAAACTGACTGCAAAATCTTGCCAACATGGCATCTACCATCTCAATTTCCAAATGCATTTCGAGGTAAAAAGCAAAACACTGTAGTTATTGGCTGCACGCCGTCTGGAGTAGACTTGCGAATAGTGTTTTCTGTTTGTTTTTTATAAATATATATGTACAAATATGTATAATTTTCTTCCTGTTAAAGTTTTGTGTGGTTAATTGAACAGAAGCCATGGTGCGCAGTGATCTGCTAGCTCTAGCGTTCTCCACCGTTTTCTTACTTTATTCTTGGTGTTTAAACCCCTTCATGGTTAGACATCAGTAGTTCATCCTCTTGTAACCATGTCTGTTCAGGAGGGCTGAGGAAAGAGGGTATGTGGACACCATCGAGTCTTTGATTTTTATCTTGTCTTGTTTTACAGACATTCACCAGATTTGAAATGGATTTTTGATAAAGAAAATAAAATATTCCAAAAAAAAAGAAGAAAATGAAATCATGCTTGTAACTTTTCCCCTACTGCCTCAATGAACTTTGTGTAGTGGTTGTATTACCGTAAGACACACTTTAAACTGTTCAGTTGGTTTTGTTCAATAAAACACTGTTTGGGATTCATCCAGTTGCAAAGAAAATGCAACAAAGGCTGTTTTCTGTTTGTTTTAAGTCAATAGGAATGAGGATTTTTTTCTTTCTAGTCATACAAAATAGTTCCCATAAAAATCTTTATTAAAACGGATAAAATGCACTCTGGCTAACCGTCAACTTCTAAAAGATTTTGGTGTCATCAGCAGTGTGGATGCAAAGTGTTCTTGCAGAAGTCTGTCAACTATGAGCGCCACAAATGTCTGGTCTGAACCTTCAAACTCCTCTCGGTTCACCGTCCTGGGCCAGTTGCTGGGCTGAAATGCCCAACCTTGATCGAAGAGAAGAAATTGCGTTATACCACTTGCACTGAAATTTCAGGTTAAATGTGAGAAGTGGTTTAATTTGTATTTTTAAAAGTTCACTTTAGTCAAAAACACTCATGTTACCTTTAAATGTGTAATGGATTACATTAATCATGCTGGGTGGTAACGGATTACATGTAATCTGGACTATAAAACATTCCAAAAAGTACTTGTAATTAGATTACGTTTTAAAACACTTGGAATTAGACTGGTTACTTTTTTATAGATAACATTCTGTATATTACAATAAAATATTCTATTCTCACAATACATTATTTACAATTAGTTTATTCTTATTTCTTTTAAATTTTCCTTTCCAAAAAAGCCTACTGTTTATATACGTTGAGCTCTTGCAGGTTTCTGGGATTGCACACAGACCATGTGAATATTAACTAAAAACTGATCCAAAGAGCATTAATCTGTGGATTTACAGAAATCAGCGCAGTGTATGTAATATAAAAAGATGGGATTCCACAATTTTTTTCAGTCAGCAGAACCTCTTTGACCTAATATATTAAAGTTGGTTAATAAGTTAGGTCAATAATAATATTAAGTTCAGTTCTCTGATATCAGTTAACAGTTACATGACATGGAAACCATTTTTAATTAAATGCAAACTTTTTAAATTCTTATTTATTGTAATTTAAAATTTTTATGAGTTAGTTAACTTAATAACAATGCATCTAAGGATACAATATTTAAAGCACCATGTTGTTGACAAGAAAAATATATTACACTCTTCGTTTCTCTTTGTATTTTTAATATGATATGCAATAATATGGTACACGATTATCCTATTCAAATCAATGTGAAAAACGAGTTCGGTCAAAAGTAGTCAGAACACGTTACCTAAAATGAGTAATCTAAGATGGGCAAGCCTGACGTAAATGTAATATTTAATGCACTTCATGTTGTTGAGGACAAAGAATGGAATATATTTTTTTCTATTGGTATATCAACATGGCACACTATTATCCTATTCAAATCAATGTGATAAATGAGTTAGGTCAAAAGTAATCTAGATTACATTACATTGTACATTACATTACATTACATTGAGTACCGGTAATCTAAAATTACCCAGAACTGTCAACAAACCACAATCTCACAGTATAAAACTAAATGTTTAATGTATACTGAATTATTTATAAAGACATATTCAGTTAATGGACACATGAGATGCAAGCAAACACTTTTTTTTAGTAAATGTTTTATTTTAAAATTATGAATTTAATAATTACGTTATAGCTTTTCATTACACAACCCCCAGTCTGGGAAATCTCAATTTAATATATTATTTAAATGTTGTTGATAAACAGTGGATATACATTCGATTTTCTTTCTCGTTGTATTTTTATATGAATATGGTACACGATTATCTTATTCAAATCAATGTGATAAATGAGTTAGATCAACTCTAATCAGAATACGTTACTTAAAAAGAGTAATCTAGATTACATTACTGCATTTTGTAATCAGTAACGGACTACATTTGGTAATCTAACGTTACCCAGGACTGTCAACAAATCACAATCTCACAGAACAAAACTACTTGTATTCATTTTTACGGAATTATTTACGGTGCATACCGTTTTTTAAATTGTATTTTATCTGAGTAAATACAGAACACCCACCTAGGTGTGTTTTGCACCGCGGGCAGGTGGCGACGGTCCACGAGTGACCCGGATACCAGGTGAAGTGCCCGTCCGCCGGCCAGTGCTTTAGTACATCTGCTCTCTTAAAAGTCACGACTTCAAACTGAAAGCCTTGCGGATTCTCGAAGAGCTGAACGGAGACGCGCTTTCCTCCGATAACCGTGTCGTTCCGGTGCGACAGTGCAAGGCGACTGGGCACGAACTTCAGGTCCGAGTCTTCCGCCACCTCGTGCCCGCAGGAGCGGCACAGCAACAGCCCCGAACACCCGAGACCGAACCGAACCCAATCACACAACAGCGCCACAACAACACACAACAGCGCCGCGGGAAACTTTACCTCAGCCATCCTCTGAGAGAACAAAACACTTCCCGCCACTGACAGCTGAAGCGCGCGCTGCGCCTCACGAGCGAAAATAACCAGCGTCTTTCCGCTTTAAAGCTTTAAAACAAGTTATTTTATAACGTGGAATAAAAAAATGTTTTTTAAAAGCGAGTAAGCAAACTACATTTCTAAGTGCCTACAGCTGAAATAGACACGCAAACTAGTGGACCGTCACTGTAAAAATCACTGCGTAAATGACAGCGCCCCATAACGGCGGGATGAATGAGTTAATTCAATGCAAAATCAAATGCGATTTATTTAGAGCCGCAGTGGGTTTACCTCAGCAGTTTTTGCCTGTGCAAAGATTTTTTTGTTACTATTTGTTTTGACTAAATCACGATAGAACGTGGTAAATCTTGGTAATTCATTCTAGAAACATAGTAAAGTATGCTAAATTGTGGTAAATATGATAGAATCATGGTAAATCATACTAGAACGTGGTTAATCATGGTAAATCAGACTAGAATGTGGTAAATCACGGTAATAAACTATGCTAGAATCATGGTAAATCATGCAACAATGTGGTAAACTGGTAAATCATACTAGAACACGGTTAATTACATGGCAAATCCTGCTAGAACACTAGAACGCAGTTAATCATGGTAAACTGTGGTAAATCATGCTCGAATGTGGTTTATCATAGTAAGCTATGGTAAATCATACTAGAAAATGGTTAATCACATCATGCTAGAATGTGGTAAATCACACTATAACACTAGAATGTGGTTAATCATAGTAAATTATACTAGAACGTGGTTAATCATGCTAGAGCGTGGTAAATCCAGGGTAAATCTTGAATGTGGTAAACTATGGTAAATCATGCTATCATGGTAAATCTAGAATGTGGTAAATCATGACATTATTTCCTTCCAGTTTCGTCACATGCATGTCAATGACAAAACTCTCACGACGAAATACACATGCACGGGCAAAACTGGCTGCAGTCAGACCCTTCTCATTTATTAAGGTCATTTCTGTTATTTGGCACGTAAAGGTAATCACAAATTGAACAAGGTTAAATTTAAATATTTCTTTGGTTTGGTTGCATTTATATTATTTAAGTTTTAATTTAATGTGTGTATTTATAGGCCTACATAATATGTGTGTAATGTTTTTTTCCTCTTTTTTTATTGTCATATTGTGAATAAGTTGAGCTATGAAAGTATTCCCACCACAGGATAAAAAGTAAATAATACTGAACATATAATTCAGAATAAATTTGGACTTTATAACTCGCAAGTGATGAAATAAACTCGCATTTTTGTGGGAAAAAAGTCAAAATTGTGAGCTTTATAAACTTGCAATTTTATTCCCTCGCAGAAAACAGACTTCCATTTTGAGCTGACGTAAATATTATAAATGAATGATAAATTCTATGATGTTTTGTGGTATTAATTGGTTTGTGACACATTGGTTCATTATTCTTGCCATTGTTTAAATAATATTTTTTTATAATAATGAATAAAGTTCATCAACTTTTTTATAGAAATACTTTCTTAAACAACAAAGGTTATATTCTTTTGGCCATAGAGGCCAAAAGTTACTTCAGAAAAGAAATTACCATGTTTGTAATTTTTTCTGATCATCTTTCAGTTTTCTGTAGTACTGTAAATACAAAAAAACGCCACTTTCTGATCCATTAGATTTGAAAACATACTCAGAAAAAAATCATAATACACTGAGTGTACTTGTTTAATCTCTATGTCATATAAAGTCATAAATATCTGCATCCATATACAGTACATTTCATCCTAGATTACACTCCATCATCAGTCCAAACATCAGGCTTATGATGCCTTACAGATTACAGTCAACAGTTGTTTGTCTAAAGCAGACGAGGTAAAGTTTGGGGATTATTTTCATAAATTTAAGATTGAATGGATACATTAAGACAACCACATTAATTAAAACAAATTCAGAAATATGAGATCATATTACATGCTCAAATAAAAGAAAACAAACTTAAACTTAAGATGGCATGATGCTCTATTAAATGAATCTTCTACTCTTACATGAACACATTTGTCCATTGCTAATACTTCATCTCAGTCTTGGGGTCAGAATATTTGGACATATTTCCACTGCTCAGGACCTGAAGAAGGCCGAGCCCAGCTCGCTCTTGGGAGCAGAAATCTGCTTGGTTCTTAAAGACGTCTAGGTGAGAGAAAGAGCAGATGCAGTGAGTATTCAGTGTGCATTAATTAATAAACATCTAGAAAATGAACGACGCTCACCTCTAGAAACTGTTTGAGTCTGGTTACTGAGCCCATCTGACCTGTGCTGGTGACCGCTTCAATTCTGAGGGAATAAAAAGGTTTAGTTAACACCTGATATTAATATTTGTTTTTGGTGATTTAATCACGGAGACACATTTCTGTTTACACCTGATCAGTGCCTAAAATGAACACTTGACACCATACACTCGCCATTGCAATTTTTACTCACATTTGGCGCTTGGCGAGTGTATGAAACCGTGTCACTCACCAGTTGGCTGGTAACATTTTTATGAATTTGATTTGAACTGATACAGCTGACCGGCCAGGACTGCATCGTCACATTTTTTGTAAGAATTGCCAATTTAAATATTTAAGCACAAGAAGACGTGAAGGGAGCTTGGTTAGTTACTCTATGGAAGTTTAGTTTATGCAAACATCCAAAGCGCACATCCATAAAGAAACATCAGATAGTGTACAAATACTAATATAGTTCTCTTCCACATCTTGCGCTTCAGCAAAAAATTATGAGTATCCTAAAAAAAACTAGTTGGTTATGTCTTAAGTGAATGTTAAGAGTTGAGAAAGTAAACGCATGTGTACATTAACAGTATATTTGATCTGTGCATTCACTCTTAAAGTGACAGCAGCCTAATATTCCTGTGTTTTTAATGATAATCAAACAAAGGTCAAAGGAAAAAAAGAAAGAAAATATCACACTGCTCTTGACAGAATAACTTTTGTAACTTTAATAAGGATTCATTAATCAGGATGTTTAATTTATACAGTGATGAAGACTATGCAGTGTGATTTTACTTTTGATGACTATTAAATTTCTGTGTTCATTAGATCACACGCAACTTTACACCCCCCTTTCAGGCTAATTTGCCCTATTTAGTAAATCTGGCCATTAAAGTGTAATAAGGAAATATCTTCATAAAGAGAGTATAAATACCTTGGGAAGTATTCCTCAATAATAAGCAATATCAGTTTCCAGAACTGGCCGCGATATTGTTTCATTAGAGCATTTCCACAGACCTAAAGAGACACACATGCCAAAAATCTTCAGTGTGAACAATAATAAAAAGCTATTAATTTGCAATAGGAAGACGCATTTACCTCCAGGAAGTCGAAAAGAATAGTTGCTGTGATGTCGGCGATCGGCTCCATGTTAAGAATTTGTGCCAGCCAGCGCCAGCCGTGACTCAACCCATGAGGATGAGGCTGTCGGAACAGATATCATATATTCGATATTCAGACTCATACATATCACACGTTCCGAATTAATCTCTGTTAACCCTAAAAAGCCTATGCACATTTCTAATGATCAACATGATCTGATAAACCTGTCACACATGATCTACTACACACCTTCTGTCGTCTGATAGACCGCTTAGACCAGGGGTGTCCAATCCTGCTCCTGGAGGGCCACTGTCCTGCAGAGTTTAGCTCTAGCACCAATTAAACACACCTGTAACAGCTAATTAAGGTCTTATTAGGCATACTACAAACTTTAGCAGGTGTGTTGAGGCAAGCTGGAGCTAAACTCTGCAGGACAGTGGGCCTCCAGGACCGAATTTGGACACGCCTGGCTTAGACTTTGTTTTAGCAAATAAAAGTCTTTTAGTATAATTGTAAAAACACTTACTGGACTCAAGCAGCTTCGGATTACGTGATTATCCATATATAATTTTTTTATTTTATCAAATATGATGATCTGGCTTTTGAGGAAGGTTTATTTGTTCATCTGTTAATAATCATTGTATTGCATTGCATTATATGTTTTAAAATGACAGAAGTTTGATCATAAAACTAAGAATTTAAATTTCATCTTAATGATATCTGTAAATGTAACACAGAAAACGACTGTATTCAGAATACACCAATACTAAATTTACATTTGATATACACTTAAACGAACGTTTCCAAAACTGGAGATCATGACCGCATGAAAAGCTAATTAAATCACCAAAATCAAAGATTTAAATAATACATTTTAAAATAAAATAAAAAAAGCTTACTTAAACTTAAATCATAAAAATGAAATAAATAAATAAATTAGTTAAATACATTTTAGCATTTACTAAAGAATCCATTAAATCATAATAAAAAAACAGAATTAAAACAAAAAAATCTAAATAAAACACACAAAAAACAAAAAACGCATAAAATGAAAATAGATCATTTAATTTTTTTTTAAAAAAAATCCCCAAAAATGTATTAAATCCAAAAAAAATTAATAACTGAAATAAATACATAAAAAAAAATCTAAATAAAACACTCATTTAAAAAATATATATATTTATTAGTTGATTTTTAGTAAGACATTATTGGAAGATATTTGATTTTATATGCATTTTATGTATATACTGTAATAAAGATATCATTGATTTACATTACAAGCATCAGAATTACATCTAACGTTTTGGCCCCATAAACATCTTCAGAAAATTACATATTTGTGCTCAGTTTGTGCCTCTGAATAAAATAGAGCTTTTTTCCCTCCTTAATGAGCTCAATATTCTCACTATATCAGACTATAAGAGCCACACAAGTCTGATGTATCAAATACGATCCAAAACACAAAATACAAATGCAGACTTTGAAAAAACATTGGTTTAAATGTTCAACAAACGGTTCCATAAAAAAAAAAAATTGTATATGAGGTTTTATAGGCTTAATGCATGTGGAGGAATATCACAAACCCCTTGTTTGCTGTTATAAGGCCATCTCATCTGGATAATTGCCGCGTAGAGTCGAATCATTCCTGACATTCTCTTCAGGAAGCTGTCCTGCCCTTCCACTTTGGAGTCTTCCACACGGTATCCCAGAATCCTGATGGGCAAATACAGTCATAATTAGGGGTGTAACGATTCACTAGATTTCTCCATGCATCGATCACAAATCCTGGCAATGCATAGACTGGGTAAACCCAGCCTGATCTGATTTGATTTCACCCGGCAACTCAGTCTGGAAACCTTTACATTAATTTCTACTGCTTTTGATTTTAATAATGCAAATATATTACACCTCTTTTGCAGTAAAAATACAGAGCAGACTCCCCAGACCAATGTTCAATCTTAAATTGAGCTTGGTCTGGTGATAACCAGACAAAGCGATGCATGCATCGATCATAAATCCTGGCGATGCATGGATTTGATTGTGATTCAGCTATCTATATACTTAACACATACACTAACAATCCTTTTAAAGCCATTTTAAATTTTGGCTTCTGTACATTTCTACAAATGCCAATTTTTATAGGCTATTAAAATAAGATTAATACTAATAGCATCATTAAGAACATTATCTAACATTAACAATGAACAAAAGTGTTAGGTTTTTTAGCCCTCACTCTCTGACCCCCTGAAGGCCACTGTGTAATTCACACCCTGACTAAGGATGCTTTCCCACCTACCTTGTTTGGTCCGGATTTTCTGATTTTTCAGTTTGGTACGAACCAAAATTACAGGTGTGAAACCTCCCTCGGACCACGGTCCGGACCAAACAGATGAAATTTGGTCTGACGAAAAGAAGTAGTCTCGGTCTGGACCAAACTGGACAAAGGTTCGGTTCGTTCCTTGTGTGAAAGCATTTTCTGTATAGTTTAGACTTTCAGACCATTTACAGGAAGTTCTGGTGTAGGATTAGTCTAATAAATAAACCGAAACTCAGCATATGCTACTTGTCTTTACAGACATGATACATATATTTATGAGACCGCTCCAGTTCATGTGCAACGCAAATGATCGCTCCGCCACGGTTTGTCTGCTATATTATTTATTAAAGCTTATTTATTAAATTCAGGCAAATGAAAATTTATTAAAATTAAGATATAATTTATACAAAGCTTTCTACAAAATAAAACTTAATGAAGTGGTCAAAATCATTTCTGACCCGATGTATTTGAGATATATTGCACATCTGTGCACGTTTCATAATCAGTATAGCCTAGAGGAAATTTAAAAATAACATTTTAATATTTAAACATAACTATAAAAAAAATACATTGTTTCCTGTCGGCGCCGATCAAATGTTTGCACAACGAGGACGTTAATTTGGTGAATTTGCCTTGAGTATAGTTGGTGCTGCAGATAGTAATTCCATAATATTAACAGTATTGGCAATGATATGCGTCTGTTCATTCATTCTTGTCAAAGTAAGCCGCTGAATTGACAACACACTGACGTCAGACACACGTCCGCTAACAAACCAATCAATGTTAAGATGCAGCCCACATAGATGATGACGACAGGACGCCAGCGCTTGTGTGAAAACGCCCTAAGACACATTAGTTGAAGCATTTAATCCTATGAATGCATATAAAACAATGCAGAAGTGAATTGAATTAATCGAATGTGAATTGTCTCGGTTGTCTCGAATCGAATTCGATTCACTGTCTACCCAAAGATTCACAGCCCTATTCATAATGCTTTACACCTCATGAAATATTCAGGCCAAAATTTAAGATTTCAATATTATATAAACATTTTCCATCCAATCGGACACAGCGTTAACATAATCTGTTAAATGTGATGCATTTGTCAATCATACAAAAATGAAAATGGTCAGATTTCTGTAATGGTTTTTCAGTCTTACACCTTAACTAATTTAATGTTGCTTGTTCCACAGTTAGAAAGTTAAACTTTTTAAGTGATTAAAAAAAATTGTTTTACACAATGAACAGATTGACGCTGATTTTTTTAGCTATTTAAATTAATGCATTTTGAAAACATGATGATTTAAATAAAATAAAATGCAAAGAGTTAATTAATAATAAACTATGCTATGACTTTTCAGAGTGCAAAAATCTTAACTGTTACTCGTTTAGTTACTTTATGTTAAAACTGTGTGAAACAAATGGATGGAAAAGATATATTGTAGGGTTGAAAATGAACAAAGACATTTGTTTTCCTCTTCCAGCCCCGTCTTTCCTAGCAAAAGGGCCATTTGGGATTCCTGAACGCTCAGAGGTGCTGACGGTGATCAAGATCTGCTAATTATCACACCTTTAGGACACTGGGGGAAGCTGTAATCTGCTGATTGGTCGGTTTGAATGTCTCACATTTGGTATTTAGTCATATGGTCAGGAAGGGGATAAAAGGCCCTGTTTACACCTGGTATTAAGATGCATTGGTCAACCAGATCACAAATGGACGACACTAAATACAGGTGTAAACTGGGTCTAAAACATTTTGAGCTTGTCCACTTTCGACCACTTCCAGAGGTAGTGGAAAACACATTGCTTTCGTAATGTAAACACTTATGTGGTCGAATGTGTTCAAACAGCCACAAAAGACGGACCTGATACGTAAACATAATGGGAAGGCTAGCCAGAAGGGATTTAAACTTTGTCAGCTAAAGACGCAACTTTGGCTTGAAGGTGGAAAATGTACCAAGCACAATGTTCTCTCACCATTCCTGATTCCTAACATACACTCACGTTCGGCTGGTCTCACGGCTGCAAAAGCTGATGCTTTCTGTCTTTTGCTGTCGTGTTCATATGTAAATTGCGTGAACTTATTTTTATCCATTAGATGGAAAGATCTAAAAAAAAAAAAAAACAAAAAAAAAAAAAAAAAACATACATTTATCCGCCCAAAGACCTTCCCCTCGAAGAAATCAGGACAGAAGTGGTTTAAAAAGTGGACAAAAGAGACAAATTAAAACACCAGGTGTAAACGGGTATGTATCTTCCTCTGCTACCTCAGGGATCCGATAGACCAAAATGCATCTTAATACACAGGGCCCTATCATACACCTGGCACAGTGTAATGCCAGACAATGCAAGTGTTTGTAGCTAGTTTCAGCCGGATGTAGTTATTTTCACGTCCAGCTCCATGTTGTTTAAATAGCAAATGCACCTGGGCCATCTGTTCACCCATGGGCGTGCTGGTCAGCTGTGTTCAGGAGCATTGTTGGTGCGTTGATATTTTGAGGGACTGAAAACGACTGCACCATTGACTAACAAAAACCTGCTCTAAAGTCAATAGTGCTGTATTTTTTGTTATTTAAATGGTTGTTACTCTAAAAAAATTAATGAATTACTAATTACCAATTCATCTTTAATAGTGTAATTAGATTATTGTACAAATTACTCTCTCCAAAAAGTATTTAAATACTTATTACTTTCCAAATCCTATATCAACCTTGACTAGAGATTCAAGGATAGACATGAAACGGCTCTATTAATTAATTCAAATACATAATATAAAACTACATCAATTATTCTTATAACCTGTCTAAAGTATAACAAATGTGAGACGCAAACATAAAAACATGCATTTTAAAGTTATTCTTTAAATGCATGTAATGTTTGATGTTAATTCCGCTATTGTATTATATATAATTGTTCTAGTTACAGTCTATTCACAACTTTCCTGCAAGTCTTAGTGGGCGTCGCTATGACACTCGATACTTCCGGTTGACGGTATCTCAGTTCCGGTTTAGCACACATAACAGTTATGCTGCGTTCACACCAGACGCGAGTGACGCGAATAAATAGTGCTATTCGCGCGAAGTTGGACGCGTAAACATTTTGAATCCATTCGCTTCATTCACTACACAACAGACGCGAATTTACATCATGGGAGGGGCTTCTGCCAGGCAGCGGCAGTCGTCAGAAGGACGAGCCGAGTTAAGGCTGCTCTCGCCGGGGTTAATGAGCGCTGAGCGCCGCTGATCGCCTGGGTCTCACACCTCCGAAACCTTGCTTCCATAAACCATGCAACATAAACGGACCCGTTTGACATCTTTCCTAGCACCCTACGACCCTACTCCCTTCAATGCCCAACGAGCTTCAAATAAACTCAAGAAATGTGATGTAGAAGTAATATTTGTATTTTAATTAGGGCCGGGACTCGATTAAAAAAATGTATCTAATTAATTAGAGGCTTTTTAATTAATTAATCGAAATTAATCGCATTTTAATTGCATATAAATATTTGACCTGAGAACAATGAGAAGTAATTTTTCACATGGATTTTTAGTATACCATTGAATAATAATGACTGAATACATAAGCTTAATCAACAAAATATTGTTTATTTATTTCAGTCCAGCAGACCAGCGCAATGTTTGCCATTAAGTTTAGCAAAAGCATATTTGTGATATTTGAGGCTCGATGTGCTGCGGTGATACGCTAATTCCTTGTATAGCTTGCACACAACCATGCTCTTGACGACGCTTCCATTCTTTCGTTTTTTTAAAACAAAATTTCCCATCCACGGGGCTATGCAAAGCGGTCTCATCAGCTAATTCGTTGATGTTCACTCATGGTTTGTTGTTGTCGTGACTCCGGAGCACTAGTTGGTGTTCCAGTATAATCGGTCCGTCGAAACTCGTTCATTGAAAAACGTTCCGCGGTGCAAAAATAAGTGTGGTTAATTTTTTTTTTTTTTTTTCGTAATTAATTAACACGTTAAAGTCACGTAATTAAATAATCTTAATTAACGCGTTAAAGTCCCGGCCCTAATTTTAATATGTGTAATTGTTGAAATGTTGTTCATGTCAGACATTGTCAGTTGACTTTTTTTAATCAACATGAAAATAGATGCATGAACTTCAATGAATTTAAGTGCATTGTAATAAAAATGAACATTTCATTGCTGTAAATGTAATTATTGAGTGTATATATTAGTTTAACCTATTTAAAATACTGCAGTAAAACTGTATAATTTTTTTGCAAGGGGTATGTTTATTGTTTTCAATAATTTACAGATTTAATGTGTAGCAACACCGCTCTAACAGCCTAAAAATAGAGACCTGCACTCCCTTGGGACCCAGCACAACCGAGTGCGGCGCGGGATAATATTTGATGAGTGAATGTGGATGCGGGTGAACAAAATAAATAACTAGAAACAAATAAACCTTTATTTATAATAAAATAAAATCGATTTACAAGCGCATGGACGGAAGGTAACTCTCGCGAGGTTCGTAGGAACAGCCAAGCCTACACACAGTGGCAAAATGTGTGCACCGCATAACTCGGTGAATCGCTTAGTGCTACAGATATTAGAAAGTTCTTGTAAGATAGTCAGATCCATGCGACCATCTGGGACATGTGATCATTTTGCCTGAAGCGTTGTTATAAAAGTCTACTCCTGAGTCCTGATAATCCAACCAAGCGTTTAGCTGATAACAGTACAGACTAACGTAAACCAGAACTTTGTTACCGGCTTGTTCTACGCTGCCATAGCAAATCATGGGAAAAGTCAGAGTTCGGGAAAGTTGTGGATACACAGTATTTAGTTCAATTACTTGTGAAGTAAATGTAATATGAATTATAGAAAAAATAAGAAAAATCCATTACTTTACTTTTAAAAGGATAAAGTAATTAAATTAAAGTAACTAATTACTTAGTAACTAGATACACCCAAAATTGTAGGCTAGTCCACATGCAATGCTGAATGCAGGCGTATATTAGCCGACCGGTCCGCTGGTCGACGCCTGCTTGTGCATTCAAAACACTTTCAAATGCTCCCGTGTGTTGATCATTGTAGCCAATTACAGACACATCTAATGAGAGCATGAGCACAATGGCCAGTTAGAGGCGTTTACGATTACAGCTCAACACACATTACACATTTTTAAATTTCAGTAAAGACTTGCTATTGCGGTTGGTACTTGACAACACTACAATCAATATTCGTACCTCTGGTAATCCTCCACAGATGTGCCACTTTCCATCGGTGGGTAGTGTGGCACAGCATACGGGCACTTCTTGTGGAGGTGGGCGAGTATAAGGTCTCCAATCTTAGGATGCAGCTCCATTATGCCCGACGCCACAGCACCGATGGGGAACGCTGCCGAATGATTAGACGCCACCTCCTCTTCTCCTTGTTTCTGCAAATGCATTATTACAATCAACTTCAATTGCCTCCAAAAATCTACATGTTTATTCATTTGAAAACCTGCCTTACCACAAACTTTTCTGCCAGTCTATAACTGACAAACTCCAGACCCTGCGGATGCAGCGACGTCGACACAGTCTTTCCAGCGGATGTCACGGGACGTCCTGACAACAGCTTATCAATCTTCTCAAAGGCCTCCTTCAGTGGGGAACCTACATGCAAACCACATTTAAAGAATAGTAACAGGTGAACTTTATAAAATATTCAGTGGGAAAATGCAATTTAAAGGTGCAGTTTGTGATTTTTAGCGGCATCTAGCTGCGAGGTTGTGAATTGCATCCCCCCATTAATTTCGGAGCACATAGAGAAGCTACGGTGGCCTAGCCTGACGTGGTCATACTCAATTCTAGTCAGAATATGAGTCTGATGCTCATTGGGCTGTGATTATGGGGCGTGTTTCAACCCAACCAGGAAAGACCTCAATTGGACAGACCTACAACCAATCAGAGCAGCGGAGCGGCGCATTGTCAAATGTCAACAGAGTTCAACTGCACTGTGTTGCCAAGTCCGCCTTTTTTCCGCGGGTTGTTTTCTATGTCCGTGGCTTGAAGCGACTATTATGTGATATAGACCCAATTTTAGCAGGCAACTTTGCCAAAATAACACACATTTTACCCCCAAACGCCATTTTTCCCCCGGACAACTTCCCGAGAAGCTATTGTTTAGGGCTAGTAGTTGGCCGGTTTTGTTGTAAAAACTTGGCAACCCTGTCTGCACGCGTGCTGAAATCAGGCTGGAATACACAATCTTTGCCGGTGTTGTAAAAAAAAATAATAATTTAATGATACACAGAGTACTTACCCAACATGATCATCATTTCTGAGAGAAATAGTGAAGGTGATGCAGATACGAACAAGCTCTCCGTTTAGGATTCGAACAAATATAACCCAAGCCCCTTTGATGACGTGATGATTACGTTTCTGTTGATCATCTGTCCGTCATCGGCTAAAGCCCGCCCTGATGATCTCATTGGTCCGAACAGTTTCTGTTCAGAGATAATCACTCCTTTATGGAGCGAGGCCAGACCGAACTACCCGACCTAAAATTTTGGTGGGCGGGGCTAAGTTCGGCTGCCATCCAGGCTAACGGTGGCAGACACAGGACAAAAATGTAGTAGTCAAAGAGAGCAGAGTCATTAGTGCTCTGTAGAGAAGTTTGTCCGTTTAGGGCTACCGTAGAAACATGGTGGTGCAAAATGGCGACTTCACTGTAAGGGACCCGCAATGGTCAACGGTGTGTGTAGATAGAATTTTAAGGTAATAAAGACATTGGTTCATTATTAACGGTCTTTATACACCACTGAAAACATAGTTATGTGTATTATATTGCATTTCTGTCGATAGATCCTCAGAAATACTACACACTGCACCTTTAAATGTTTGGAATACAACTCATAAAATAATTAGATGAATAAATAAACTCTATTCTCAGCTAAATGAAAACTTGAATTTCCATTATGGTGTTTCAGTAAAAAAAATATATTTGTGTGTGTGAGTGCTTCATGCTTGAGTTTCTCACCTGAGCTGTTTGCGATCTGGCTCACAGGTGTGGTCGCAGCTTTTTGGAGCTCCATTTTTAATTTCTTCATCTGCACACATTCATAATAAAAAACACGGAAGGGGACGATTCAGTACGACAGAGCATACAATATCCAATGAAATGCTCAGACAGGGGTCTGACCTGCATGTCTTTGGCTTTGCTGAGGTCTTCAGAAGCCTGAGCGCACTGGTTGGCTGAATCCTGCAGCGCGTTGTACCATTTTAAAGTGCTGTCATCGGCTCCTGTCTGCAAACCTGCAGAGCAGATGAAAACCACAATTATTTGTGTAGTACTGTTCACAATACACATCTTCTCAAAATTCAATTACAGAAATTTGTAATGTAATGTGGATAAAATCTTAATAAAACAACCACAGCTGGCCCATATAAAATGACGCATGGAATCCTGCAGATATAGATCAAGCTAAATTGTATTTATTATTTTGTCTAGCATATGTATAAGTGCCACAGTTATGCCTCAGAGTTTGAATGCTATAAAAATTGCAGTGAAACGGAAGTAACATTTGATTATCGAGTCTGAGAAAACATTTCAAGGTCTATAACTTTAAAAATGAAACGGATATGGATGAATTATTCATAATAAGATCTATAACATGCATTTACAAAATAGATAAGACAACTTTATCTGAAATATAAATATTTGTCAGTTTTGATCTATGCGTGAGTAAGCTGTTTTAAAAAAGTATTAATGAAAATATGGTATTTTGGTATAAGTGATTATATAACCAGCTGTCAAGAAACCTGATGGGAGTTTAACATTTTTCAAAGTAAATTAGCAGCACAAGTTATGTTGTGCCATTTAACTTTTTTCCCGCCAGCGTTTTTACAAAAAAGTTGCAAGCCACCGACAGGGTTTTTGATCATTTTCACCAAAATGTAATGACCCATAGAATATTTTGTTGAATATCTGAACATGCTATAAATCAAAAGAAAGAAGAGACCCTTTGGTTTAAAAAGTAAAAATATAATTCTAGCTTCATGCTTTCTTTTTTTATCAACACTTAAATATGGGTAAATTTCATTAAAAAAAGCAACATTTTAAACAAAAAGCTAAGAAAATCATTCCTAATATCGTTCCTAATACATTTTTTAAATTGCAAGTATATGAGAGTTTTTGCAAAATTGACGTTTCCATTGGTCGTATTTTTTAATTCGCAATTTCAATATGTGCAATTTGAAGGGTAATGGGAACATGGTTTAAGAGGCCTTATTGTAAAGTTTTACCAAAGCATCTAATGTGCTTCACATAAGAAAGAAGTCATACAGGTTTGGACTGACATGAGTGTGAACTTTTCTTTGAAATTTGGCATCCATGTTCACTTGCTCACTCACCTTGTTTTTTGGTTTTCTCTTTAGCGGACAGCACTGCATTTTTCTTTTGCTCCTCTTGCTGGGCTTTCAGCTCAGCCTGCCTCATCTTCTCCTCTTCCTCTTCCTCCTGTTCCCTCTTCTTCCTCTCAGCAGCCTGTGCCGCCTCGTCCTGAAGGCCTCTGACCAATGACCTCATTTCCTGTAGCGCTCGCTCCGCCACAGTCAAATCTTCCACGCTAGGAAACTGACCCTGAGAACAATTTACATGTTACATTGATGCATTCGTCAGGCACTTTTATCCAAAGTGACTTGAACTGCAAAAAATGCATTTCTTACTTAGTATTTTGTCTAGTTTCTAGTCAAAATAGCTAAAAAAATTCTTACATTAAAGGGGGGGTGAAATGCTGTTTCATGCATACTGATCTTTTTACACTGTTAAAGACTTGGAATCCCATACTAAACATGGACAAAGTTTCAAAAGTTAAGGTGGACGTTTGATGGGAGTATTTCTTTGTCAAAAATACTACTTCCGGTTAGTCATAAGTTTCGGCAAGTTTTTTGCGATCATGCGTCCCCTTTGACGTTAATGGGGGCGGAATTTCCTTGTATGGGCCTTACGGACAATTCTACCGGAAGAGCGTGAGAGAGAGAGAGAGAGAGAGAGGGAGAGAGCGAAAGCAACAGGCTACGCCCATCAAAGCGCTGGCTCGTAGGATGCTGGACAGGTGATGTGCACAACTAACAATGTCACCAAAAAAGTGCGTTTTTGGTTGCCAGACCAAGACAGTCCTGCACAGATTCCCCAAAAACCCCGCGTTAAGGCAACAGTGGATGTAATTTGCTTTTCCGGATCAGCAACTGAGTTGCGCGAATGTTTATATCTGTTCGCTGCATTTCGGTGCCGACTGTTTCATAAACAAGGCCCAGTTCGACGCCGGCTTTTCCAATCGCCTAATGCTAAAGGATGGAGCAGTCCCAACGATAAAGGTCCCAACGTTAGAACCGCAGGCGGTGAGTGAGACTGCTTCAAATGTCTGTGTTTTTGCCTATGCTCATCGAGTAGCCCAAACATGATCACGTATAGTTAATTGATCAATGGAGCATGCGATGTGTAGTGCGTGTACATTTGTTTAGCTGGCCACTATATGTGTAACTTTATGTTTGTGTATTGTAAAAGCACTCCAAACAACAATACACAAAGAGTGGGGAAATATGTTGAACTAAATAAGCGCGCTTCTTCATTCAAATGCGCTACTATTCCGTGTCTTTCTATGTAAACACTAACTTAACCTGCCGTGCAAAACCAGTCCGCTTACTAACGTCTACACAAACCACGCGTAAACACACACACACACACGTGCACAACTGCACTTCCCACATGTACACCTTCAAAGACAAAAATACGACGATATAATTCAAGTATAAATATGTAAATAACACAAGTCGCTAAGCATATTATATAGTTAGTGTATAACTTGTACCACATAGAGACGTCCTGCTCTAGTCGTTTTTGCTGCTGCTCCTGTTCAACTGCAGCCTCTGGGTCTGATTCCGGATCATAGATGCATGGCTGTATCTGATTAAAAGCCATATTTTTATTTTGAATAAAGTTTTTTTCCCGCTGTTAGGGATGACACAGCTTTACGACGCACTCAACCCAATAGCAGCAGCGTGCACACGTCATTATTTAGCTCCGCTCACACGACACGCCCCCACCCGCTCGGCTTTTTTCAGAAAGACTCGGAACAGCGCATCTTTCTTATATAATTATTAAAAAAATAAAGACTTTTCGGAGATATGCAGGATGCAATGCTACTCTATAGGTACTCAAGATTGACATGACACTGACTGAAACTGAGTGTTTCACCCCCCCTTTAAGAAAATTTACAAGACAAGTAAAATTATTGTCTTGTTTTGGGAAAAATTAACTCCAAGTTAAGAGAGTTTTTGCTTAAAATAAGCAAATTAATCTGCCAATGGGGTAAGCAAAATAATCTTGTTTTCTGTTTGAATTAAGATCATTTTGCTTACCCAATTGGCAGATTATTTGAGAAGGGTCCAGCTGTGGATTGGGTGCTCACGTCATGAAACAAGAACGCCTATTGGGCGACGTTCCTGGTAGCGTCTAATCGACCAATCGCGATGAGTTTCTCAAGGCACACTGGGTATGATGTAATTTCCTCTTTTAATATGCGTGATTGGTAACACTTTAGTATGGGGAACACATATTGACTATTATTTACGACTTTTGCCTCAATAAACTCCTAATTTACTGCTTATTAATAGTTAGTAAGGTAGTTTTTGTAGCATTTAAGTTTAGGTATTGGGTCGGATTAAGGGATGTAGAATAAGGTCGTGCAGAATGAAGTATTAATATGTGCTTTATAAGTGCTAATAAACAGCCAATATCCTAGTAATATGCATGATAATGAGCAACTAGTTAATAGTTAATAACTGAACCTTAAAATAAAGTGTTACCGTGTGATTTCAAACCAGTTGAGCGAAAATGCCCTGCAAACGATTCTAAACATTTCATTGGCCATGTCAAGCACAATAACGATTGCCTACACCCAAAACTCATCTCTAAACCTACCCATCCCAAGAAACATTCTGCATTTTAACATTTTCAAAAAAAAACATAATTTAGTATGTTTACGTATAAATCCATTAACATTGTGGACACGCACACACACACACACACACACACACACACACACACACACACACACACACACACACACACACACACACACACACACACACACACACACACACACACACACACATAATGGTTAGCTTCGGCGTAGACATTCACGCGGAATCACACGGCGTAGACATACAAGCGGATAGCTCAAAATGCATACAGATAACACGCCACTTGGCTTAAAAAAGTGTCATGTATGTTTACACAAAGTCATGATGTCATGTTGCAAGATCTTATTTTGAAGCTTCTGTTTGAGAAAAACTAACTTGCGAATGTTGAACACATTAAAGGGTTACTTCAGCGATTAGCATATGGCTTTGAATTAGTAGAAACCCTGGAGTATATTCGAATGATTGTGCTCCCCCCTCTCATATCCACCTGAGATGAGAGATTCATGCATTTTATTTCTGGAAAAAATTCCTCCCATGACGCAAATATCGTCAATTTGTGCCATCGGAGGAATTGTTGGCCAGAGGCTAAAGACTACAGCCAGCAGAGGGAGCCATTTCCGCATGTTTTCAACACACACGGTGGGGATGGAGATCACACTCACAGCACTCAGCTGCAGCCTCAGGCATTCATGTTTAAACGGTGCGGCCAGCAGAGCAAAGTAAGTCTTTCAACTTCTCAAACTAATTCCTATGAAAGTTTAGCTTTCAAAGGCATGAACTGAAAATGCGGCAGACTGAACATGCGCTGTGAATCTACGCCGCGGACGCGTTTACCTCAGTTCTCATCACGAGCTCATCCATGACTGCTAATATATCTGACTCCTGCAGCGTTTTGGGCTGAGGCCCCCTTAGCGGCTAAATCACATATTGAACAGACACATTCAGGTTTTAATTGCAGTGTCTGTTCTCTAACTGAACTGATTTTATGAAAATGAACGCGGTTGCGGTGGGAAAGTGAAAGTGATTTAGTAATCCAGTAGCAGTGGCTTTGGGAATGGCCTCGTAGGGGAGCGAAGCATTCTGGGAATTGTTGTCTTTCATCCCCATGAGACAAAAATACGTTTTCTGTCTTTTCTCAGTCTAGAAAGCACCAAATAAAAAAATAATTTCACATTTCTACTACATTAATGACCCAGTTTAAATACAGATTCATCTTCCCAGCGCTGAAGTACCCCTTTAATTCGGATGTTGACAGCTAGCAGTTCAGCAGAAGAGGCGAAGAAGAAGAAGTTCCAGTCTGTGAAAACGGTAACCCCCACCAGCACGATAACGCCTTTGTGGCCGCAGTTGGATTATTTTAAGCAAAAACTCTCTTAATTTGGAGCAATTTTTTTCCAAAACAAGATAATAACTTTTGCTTGTCTAGTAAATACTTCTTGTTTTAAGAATTTTTAGATGTTTGGACTAGAAACAAGAGCATTTTTTGCAGTGTGTAAGGCATATGCATATTAGAGGTAAATGTGACTCACGTCTGCGGAGGCCGGCACCACGTCTGACACCTGTGAGCAGAGCTGGTTGCCGCGGGTGATGTAGGGGGCGTGGTCTGTGTGCGTGGAGGGGCGTGGCTGTAAGAGCTGGTTGAGCTGTAGCACCTCCTCCTGTATTGCATTAATGGCTCTGTGCCGCTCTCTGCCCTCCACCTGCCGCTGCCGCTCAAGCTCCGCCTCCCGCACACGCTGCTGCTCCATCTCACGTAGCCGCAGGTTCAGGATCTGCAACACAAAGACAATGTTTTAACCCGACATAGGTCTAATATTCCAGGTATTGCCGTCTAGTCTTTTATTTACCATATAAACAAAGCTTTTTTTAACTGTGAAACCTGCAGCCAAACCTAACCGATGCAAAATGTTACAGTATATGAAATGCAAAATCTTTACGTTTACTGAACCGGTTGGGATGACCAAAATCTTATTTCATGATAAGAATAATTTAATAATTATAAAATGTACTTTTATAATTACAATATAGATGTTTAATT
Source organism: Pseudorasbora parva (assembly GCF_024679245.1). Taxonomy (NCBI): domain Eukaryota; kingdom Metazoa; phylum Chordata; class Actinopteri; order Cypriniformes; family Gobionidae; genus Pseudorasbora; species Pseudorasbora parva. Next base: position 43,459,186 of record NC_090184.1, read on the forward strand.
TTATCTTTGTTTTTAAAAAAACAAAATCATAGCCTGGATGGCAACCGCCGAACTTAGCCCCGCCCACAACATTTTTAGGTCGGGCAGTTCGGTCTGGCCTCGATCCATAGAGGAGTGATTATCCCCGAACAGAAACTATTCGGACCAATGAGATCACCAGGACGGGCTTTAGCCGATGACGGACAGATGATCAACAGTAACGTAATCATCACGTCATCAAAGGGGCTTGGATTATATAAGTTCGAATCCTAAACGGAGAGCTTGTTCGTATCTGCATCACCTTCACTATTTCTCTCAGAAATGATGATCATGTTGGGTAAGGACTCTGTGTATCATTAAATTATTTTATTTTTTACAACACTGGCAAAGATCGTGTATTCCAGCGCGCGAGACAGGCTTGCCAAGTTTTTACAACAAAACGCGCCAATTACTAGCCCTAAACAAAGCTTCTCTGGGGGTTCTCCGGAAAAAAAATGGTGTTTGGGGGCAAAATGTGTGTTATTTTGGCAAGGTTGCTGCTAAAATTCACACTCATGGGTCTATATATCACATAATAATCTCACTTTCATTCTGTGTCTGTGTTCCTCTCGCAGCTTCTCTTGCCGGCCGATACTCTCCTGTGTCCTTCAAACACAAAACACCAATTAAAACTAATACATGATTGAATCACATTCGCTCTAAATCAGAACGACTGCATCAGTGAGTGCCAGGTGAGGGGTCACGTACTCTTTCTCCATCATGTCCCTCATGCTCTGGTATTCCTGTCTCTGTTTGAGCTCCATGAATTCCTCAAAGCGTTTGAGCTGCTCAGACTCCCGGTTGGCAACTGTGGCCACCAGCTGTTCCTGCTGCTCCTGTCTGAGGCTCAGCTCCTTCTGTGAGAGAAAACACACAAGTACCACCGTCAGAGACCGTGTCTCTAATCGCCCCCCTATACCCCCTCATTCACTATTCCCTACATTAGTCCATTTGAAGGAGTGAATGAAAACGAGCTGAAAACGAAGGGCTGCAGCTTTTGCATCATTTATGTTTGCCGTTTAATAATCATTTGACACTTAACAAACTGGCAGCTCCAATAGTAATGAAAAGACCTTGAAATCAGTCATGGAAACTATGTAGAAATCTTCTACATGTAATGTGAAATGTAATAATCAATTTAAAAGGAATTTATAGCATTTTGGAAAATGGATGATGGATTCAGCTGCAGGCGCCATCTTCTGGAGGGACGCGGGCATTCATTTGGCACACGACTCTCAAAGTGCATTGTGGGTATTCTCTAGCCATTGAGTGTACATCGTTTGTACCATAGACATCATATACGTAGACGCCCCATGATGTGCTGGAGCGTGATCCAGCGTCGCCGCCATATTGGTTGGGTCTCTCCACACAACGCTAGCATTCAGAGTCAATGGAGAGCGAGCAATTATGCCTGTATTTTATGCAGCTTAAGGTTGCAATAACGCAATATTGATACCAGATCGCATGGGATTACATTTCACAAGTAAGATTGAACAATAATTTAGGTTATTTTACAATTTATACATCATTATTATTTCATGCTCGTGTCATTTGTGGTGTCTGTAGGCCTATTTCACAAAGTAAGGCTGCAACACATCGCAAAATGAACTACCCTGGAGTTACAGAGTGCAAGCATACGCAATAAGCTGTGCAAAACCCAGTTGCAAGCCTGACAGGGTAATGTAAGATGCTGGAATGACCTGGAATAATAACGTTTACTTTAGGCCTTTAAAAAAATAATAATTCTGAGCTGGTACAGTATATATGGGAGCTTGTATATGTTACAGAAGGTGTGTGTGTGTGTGTGTGTGTGTGTGTGTGTGTGTGTGTGTGTGTGTGTGTGTGTGTGTGTGAGAAATAAATCTAAGTGAAAAATCAAACTGGTTTCTATATAAAAAAATATAAAATTCATTCATTTATAAATACATTTATCAATATGTCATAGTCTACCGTATGTCTTAGTTAAAGCTCGTAATACAAAGTCTTTCTACATGAAAGCTGAATTTTTCAATGTGTGACAGCGTCCTTTATCATAACTAAGTCTCTGCAGTTTGTAACAAACCAAACCGTGAGAAAATCTGGTAAAAACTCGGGGATTTATGATCATTGTAGTTGAGAATACATCTTCCTCGGTAGAAATAAATGCGGGAGGCGCGCTGATACGTCCGCTCCAATAGGCAGCGTAAGTCTACGTATATTATGTCTATGGTTTGTACACTCATTATTGCTGTGCAATGTGGGATTGAATGAGTGTATAACATCCACTATGGTTTCGGACACCACTTCAGACGGATGTCACATCAAATAGAGCCCTATTTAAGGGTATAGGGGGCGATTTCAGACATAGTTATTCCTACATATACACTACTGTTCAAAAGTTTGCGGTCAGGAAGATTTATTAATGTTTTTCAAAGAAGTCTCTTCTGCTCACCAAGGCTGCATTTATTTGTTCAGAAATACCGTAAAAACAACAATATTGTGAAATGTTGTTTAAATTTTAGATACCGTATTTTCCGGACTATAAGTCGCTCCGGAGTATAAGTCGCATCAGTCAAAAAATGCATCATGAAGAGGAAAAAAACATATATAAGTCGCACTGGACTATAAGTCGCATTAGGGCAGAGCAGGAGCCGCGCGCGCATGCGAGCACCCGCTCGCGTGCACACTCGCTCGTGCCTGCTTCACCGCATAACAGAGCAGAAGAAAGAAAGTTTGAAGTGAGTGTGAAACTTGTAAGGGACAGGTGAAAAGCAGAGGTTACTTTAACTGTAATGAAGAAGAAAAAGAAAGCTACTTGCGGACTGTAAGCAAGATAGCCAGAGCTGAAGGAACGAGTCCACAGACGCTTGAACTCTCTGCCGGGAGAGGCTCAGCCGCGCGACGCTGTGTGAATCGTTCTCCGCTGCATATTTTACTACATGCTGTTAGTATTTTGCAGAATAAGATTTTCTTTATGGGGGCATTTTGTTTGTGTTCAGTCTTTCTAAGTTGTCTTTAAGTTAATATTAGGCTACAGGAGCAGCATAGAGCGCATTCTCGAGGCTATGCTTATTCTTGTCAGTCAGTATGAATTAAATTTGATATATAAGTCGCACCTGACTATAAGTCGCAGGACAAGCCAAACTATGAAAAAAGCGCGACTTATAGTCCGGAAAATACGGTAATCGTTTCCACCACGGCCGCTGGAACAATCCCCAGGAGCTAGGGACTCTGGGGGTGGTACTCGGTGTGTTTCGACCGCAGGAACCGGGGGCTAAATTAAGTTTCAGGTAAATATTTCCCCCCACAAACGGCCTTATTGTCACTTTCTGATTTACACACTTGATTAATAAAAGTATTCATTTTTATTAGCTGTTATGCTCTTCAACCTTCCAGAGAACATAAGATGTGCTGAAAACATTAATAGTTTTAAATCCAAATTAAATGTATCTTTTTAGTCTGGCCTTCCTGTAAAATCTTATATAATTTTATATTTTGTGTTTTGCTTTGTTTTTATTGTTGTATTTTATTTTTCATTATTTTATTTAACAAATTCTATTGTTATGTATCTTAATGGGCCTATTATACTTTTTAATTGTTATTTACTCAATTACATGTTTTATTAAAGGGTTACTTCAGCGATTAGCATATGGCTTTGTATCAGTAGAAACCCTGGAGAATATTCAAATTATTGTGCTTTCCCCCCTCATATCTCCCTGAGACAAGAGATTTATGCATTTTATTTCTGGAAAAATTCCTCCTATGATGCAAAATGACGATTTTTGCATCATAGGAGGAATGTTTGCCCAGAGGCTAAAGACTACAGCCAGCAGAGGGAGCCATTTCCGCATGTTTTAAATCTGCGCATGGGGGATGGGAGATTACACTCAGCTGGCAGGGAGAGCTCAGCTTGCAGACAGGATCATTTAAACGGAGCTATGTTGAGCAATGTAAGTCTTTTAACTTCTCAAATTCATTTCTATGAAAGTTAAGCTTGCAAAGGCATGAACTGAAACGCGTGCCAGACTGAACTCCTGTGTGAATGTATGCCGCGAATGTAGTCGCGATTCCCTCAGCTCTCATCACTCGTGCAGTTAGTGCTCAGGGCTGTGACACTCGCGCGGTGACTCACTCATTATATTGAACAGACACGTTCAGTTTTTAATTGTAGTGTCTTCTCTAACTCAGTCACAGTAATGAAGTTGGTGGTGTTGGGAATGGCCTCACAGGGCAGCGAAGCATTCTGGGAATTGTAGTCTTTCATCCCCATGAGACAAAAATACATTTTCTGTCTTTTCTCTGTCTAGAAGACACCAAATTCAAAAATAATTTCACATTTCTACTGCATTGATGACCCATTTTAAATACAGATTCATCTTCCCAGCGCTGAAGTACCCCTTTAATTGCCAATATATTGGTTCTTTGTCAAGCACTTTGAATTGCATTAACTTGTTTAGAAAGGTGCTATATAAATAAAATTAGGTTGCTTGCTTCTGATTTAAAAAAAGAAAAAAAAAGGTAAATCCCTTGAATAAAAAGTTCCAGATGAGGTGCAGAGTGTGTGTGTGTGTGTGTTTACCTTTGCTCTGGCCTTGTGTTTCTGCTCACACATGCGGATGCAGCCGGCCACCTGTGTGGCTCTGGGAGACGGGACGGATATCAATGGAGTTGAGCTGACGCTTGCTTCAGGACTGACCACAGCCCCCTCCTTTATTTCCTCCACTGTCTGACATGAAAACTAAACACAAGGAACAATCAGCATTTCAGTCTTACAATCTCACAAACCTCAAAATCACCAGCAACAGAATAAAATATTCTTAACCAGTATTTATGAGAGAAATACATAATCTCTAAATAATATGTAAACACATTATCTGTCTCCACATGGCGTTCTGGAGAAAAAAACAAAAACTTTAGGAATCCTAGACAAACTTGTAATGGCTAATCAATAAACATAATCGAACCCTCACTTATATTAGCAAGGATCAGACTATCATGTGTTTTTGCAAACTCTCCGGAGCGATTCGAGGAGTTTGTATTCAAACTCATGTACTGTCTCTTTAAAGGAACACACCCCTGTTTATATAAATAGGGCTTCAACTTCTTTCCTACATTTAGATATGTGGGTAAATGCATTTTTGTCTCAGTGCATGCATTGTTTTAGTTTGACAGGGTAGCCGCTAGCTTAGCTTAGTATAATGAATGGAATCCTATGTTGCCAGCTAGCATGTCCCCGAGTAAAAGTGATCCAAAAAAACACCTAATTACTTCTTGTGGCCTGCGTATTCAAAAAAAGTACAAATAGTGATGCAGATTAAGACTAGGCACTCATCTCTGGACCCAAGTAGCAGTGCTTGGCCTGTGCTTCCCCATAATATAGTCCCAAGTCAATATCTGCCTAGGAAATTGCCCAGTCTTAATCTGCATCGCTATTTGTACTTGTTGTGAATACGCAGGCCACAAGAAGTAATTAGGTGGAGTTTTTTTTAGATCACTTTTACCAGGGTTGCCAACTTTTATGTTCAGGTTGGAGTGAGTCTTTTTTTTTATTTTTATATTCACTTGTGTGTGCTTATATAAGTATCATTATTCATTAAAATATTAGGATACTAAGTCCTAATATGATGCATAAGTTATTAACGCTTTAAAATTTCACATTTAAAGAAATCTAGTGTTTGATCTAAATATTTATTCAAATGGAAGACTGTTTTTGAGCAACTAGATTAGATATATGTATATTTATTAGAGCCATAAGCCATAACGCACCTACTGGGTAATGGCATTACAAATTAACATTATTATTTTTAAAGCAACAAAATGACTCTAATTTACCTCTTTGAATTGGAATTCTCCATTTTAACCTTAATTACTACACAAATTGAAATATAAATAATAATAAAAATTAGAAGAAATATATTTTAAGTGGTCATTGATTGACTATAATTATTGCACAAATAGAATTTAGTAGCCTACCAAAAGATCTCTTCAAAATATTCAATAAACATTATTGAACTAAAATATAGAACACTTATTTAATTGAAAAATAGTTATGGTGCATGGTCACATTTGACTATCAATGAGTATTAAGCCCCTTTCACACTGCACGTCGGACCCGCAATATTCCCGGAGCATTGCCGGGTCGCCTTCTGTGTGAAAGGAACCACGTCCCGGAACTGATTACCGAATTGAACCCGGGTCGGGGACCTAGTAACATTGTGGGATTCGACCCGGGACGAGCGCTGTGTGAACAAAAGCCGAAACTAATGCCGCAACGTGTACGTAGTTATGGTGCGACTCCTAGAGCTTGTTTTTTCAATAATACAACCCTGCAGTGCCAGAAGAGCTCATCAGTGTTTTAAACGCAGAGAGTGTTCGTATACAAAAGAAACTAAAATTAAACAAGCAGAAATGTGTGCAAACTGGACACAAGTCGAGACCACGGAGCTCCTTACTATCCGCGCTGAAGCGGAGATCGCTCGCCGTTATACGTCACATCAGGATGTCACGTGTCAACTCGATCCAGGACCGTTACGGGTTGTGTGTGAAAGCGCACATATTACGGTATTTGGCTGGCAGTGTGAATGGACCAAATCTAGCGGCCCGGGAACAAATGCTGGATCGTATTATCCGTGTATTTGCCGGAATCGCAGTGTGAAAGGGGCTTTAGTGTGACCAATTGGTAAGGAATACCTGAGGGCTAAATACAAGAAAATTAATGTCAACAATGTTGCATCTCTATCACTCTCCATAATAAAACGATCCAGTGAATATGGTTGACTTAATAATCAATGCACACTAAACTGTACTGTTTAACAAAACTTGCTGCAAACATCTGTAGAGTGAAACTGTTGGGGAACTTTTTTGTTTGTTAAGCCATTCAAATGCATTGACACCGTGCTAGAAGTATTGAGCGCTCCATGTACCTTGTGACTTCGCGTTGCACATTAAAACTCAATAATAATAATAATAAAAAGCAATAGGCATATCTTTGTTTAATATAAAAAGCAGGTTAGGCAATTTGGCGTGAGATTAAGTTGGGCAGCGTGAGACCGTGACACAGAGCCCGAAAGCGTGTGTGTCACGCCAAATTCGTGAGAGTTGGCAACCCTGATTTTACTCGGGACTTGCTAGCTGGCAACATAGGATTCCATTCATTATGCTAAGCTAAGCTAGCGGCGACCCTGCCAAACTAAAACAATGCATGCACTGAGACTAAAATGCATTTGCCCACATATCTAAATGTAGGAAAGAAGTTGAATAAGCCCTATTTCTAAAAACGGTGGATAGTTCCTTTAGGATAAATCACTTATGCAAGCCTGATAAACGAATGTAAATGCACTTATTAAATGGCTTAATAAGCGAGGATGTCACCTCCTCAGCGTGGATGGAGAGAGGAGGTGGAGAACAGGGGGATGAAATCTGTCTGGGGCTGATGGGAAGCGAGCCGCAGGCGGCAGCATCTTCAGAAAGACCTGGACTCGTATCACGAACACATGAGGTCAGAGAGCAGGTTTTAAGCAGCGGTCGAGGACTCATTCTCTTCAGAATCTGTCCTGACAGAGGAGACAGACTGGACACCTCAATACAGCCGGCCAGAACATCCTGCAGAACAACCACAGCAAAGGAAATAAGATTACAGGATAAAACAGATATATAAGAGCCACCCAATGAGACTTCACTGATTGATTGTATACGTTTATTTCCGTTATATTCCTATATTTGACTGGATTTTAACTGGACAGACAATATATTTTTTGTTGCACTTTATGAAATATTTCAAACAACAACTTAAGGTTTTAATATAAAGTTATTTTGCTTTTCTTTAATTGAGTCAATATGGAAGCTTGTTTCTGGTCTGTAATAATAATAAAAAAGCTCTTATCTCACAATTATTTATTTATCAATTATCTCACAATTATTACAATTAGCTATTTTTTTATTTGTTATTCCTGTGGTGTAAATAAGTTTCCATAAGTAAAAGTTGAAATGTCAAACAAATGTGTAACACTTTACAATAAGATTTCATTAGTTGACTAGGAGGGAGAATGAACAACACTTCTGCAGCATTTATTCAATTTTAACATCATGTACTAAAACATTATTAAAATCAAAAGTTGTTAACATTAATTACAATTATACAATTATTATTAGTTAATGCACTGTGAACTAACATGAACAAACAATGACCGACTGTATTTTTATGACCTAACATTAACAAAGGTTAATAAATACAGTAATAAATGTATTGCTCATTGTTAGTTAATACATGTTAACAAATGAATTGCATTGTGTTGTTATCCTTTCATTATAAAATGTTATAATAGTGAATAATGAAGTACATTTTTATAAATAAACTAAAGGTTTTTAATTCTAGTAAAGTACTAGAGTTGTCAAACGATTTATTCCAAAATAAAAGTTTGTACAGTGTGTGTGTGTGTGTGTGTGTAGGGGGGGATGATTATACAATAATTACATAATAATTCTACACAGTACACAGACATATATTATGTAAACACAAACTTTAATTTTGGATGCAATTAATTGTTTGACGGCACTATAAAGAACCATAAAAATCTTCTACCTATATCAACATTTTATCAATTGAGTTTATTATTAGGGATGTTCATTTTATTATGTTATTGTTATCATCCGATAAGAAGATTGATTTGTTCAATGACTTGTTTACATTATTTAGTTATTGTTTTAAGTATTTGTTTTAGGCAATAGATTTTTATTGTAAGGAAAGTTGGTCATGATTTTATTTAAAAAAAAAACTAGGCTTCAAACTAGGCTACTGAACATGTTTGATTTATGTTAAATAATGACACTTTTGTTGTTGTAGTCAGGCTCTCAAAAATTATATACAAATTTGTATTTCGATGTATTGGCCAATATATCCATATCAGCTTTCAAATATAAAGAATTATCAATATTGGCCAAAAGTTACGTCGATACATCAATATTTATTATTATTATATAATCTGACATCATGTATTTTGGCTCTAGCAGAGTAATACATATAATTTAGATCCTTTACAACAAGTTACTGTGGCTGTACCGTGGTACAGTGATAGTATCATGTATCATAATAATACCATGGTATTATCAAACATATGATTATCATATTCATGCCATGGTATCATACAAGTACTTTACAAGGCACACAAAAAGATATAAGCACCATGGTTCATTTGTGTTAGTTTGAAATGTGATTAAACCATCATAATGCTACAATACGAGCTAAGTTAAATAACACATTTCTGAATTTGTCAGCATGTTTACCTCCCCTTTTTCCCGCCAGTCCGGGCTGTATTTGAGCTTCCCCTTTGGAGAGTTTTTCAGAGCCTCCAATGTTTCCCAGCGTAGATTTTCAGAAGGCATTTTGAGGATATTAAAGCATTTTTACCACTCACTGATTTACTTTAAGACTAGAAGCACCGAAGCAGCCTAAACAAACCGCCGGTGTCAGAGCAGCTTCCGCTTCCGCCTGATAATGACTACAAAATAAAAGTCTGGGTGACAACATAAATACGCGTATCTATAATTAACATAGAGAACACATATAATACAGACGCGTAAACATAATGATAACAGGATACAATGTTTAATTTAATAATAGGTTTAATTTTAAGGCCAATATACTTTTTTTTTTACGTTTTCGATAGAAGGCAGTAGAGAATTAAAACGCTTACAAAGCAAAAGTCTCCACCAGAGAAGAAGAGCGCGCGGTATGGCAGGGTCACACTCACAGTGGAGGGTCAGTCTAACAACAATCTTTCTCTATGTTTTCTATGCAAATGTTACGTTTCGCAGTTGCTTTATAAATTAAGTATACATTGTATAATATCACGTGTATTTGCATAATGAAGTGTGCAACTTAACCATAGTAAAGCAATTTTATGTCACTAACAAAAAAACACCATGGTACTACCATGCTTTTGGTGTGATTTACCATGTTATACTTCATAAATATTGTACCTGTACTGTGGCAGTGCCACTATATAGTGTAATCACTGCAATAAATAGTACCATTATTATTACCATACTTGAATGCCACAATTTTACTACAGTACTTTTTTGTAGTTCTGCCAGTTATACGTTGCACGCCTTTAGTTTTGGCCCTAAAATAGTATCTGTTTTTGTTAATGAGTGTGTTTTTAACTTTTGTCCACAGCCACCACGTTCCTGTGACGTCTACTGGAGTGAGTTCAAGCACTGCAAGAGTTTATTCAACAGATTCCATGAATACTACACCTACGGCAAATCACCGGACTGCCATCAGTGGAAACAAGACTATTACACCTGCAAAGAGTGGGAACAAAACCACAGCACACAAGCCAAGGTGAGGCTAGACCTAGACAGATTTGACTTAAACTACCAGTCAAAACTATGGAAATATAAAGATTGTCTATTCTGCTCACTAAGGCTGCATTTATGTAATCAAAAATATACGACAAATATTGAAATATTTTTAAATTGTAAATCAGCTGTTTTCTATGTGAATATATATTAAGTGTGATTTATTCCTGTGATCAAAGCTGAATTTATCATCATTACTCTAGTCTTCAATGATCCTTTACTAATCATTCTCATATGAGGATTTGATGATCAACACACATTTATGATTATTATCAGTGTTGAAAACAGTTGTGCATTATATTTTAATGTAAACCGTCCTTTATTTATACTACTATTCAAAAGTTGGTGTAAGTAAGATATAAAAAGGGGAATTAAAATGCATTAAATTGATCAAACGTGACAGTACAGATGTTTTTATTTCAAATAAATGCTGTTTTTTAAACTTTAAGTCTTGAAACAAGGTTTCCACTAAAAATATTAAGCAGTAAAAAATTGTTCATCAATAATAATTGATAATTGTGCAATCTCTTTTTATCTAGCAATTCTGACCTTTTTCTTGTAATTACCTGATATAAACATGCAGTTGTATGTTATAAAGTCAGAATTGCATGATTAAAAAATAGCATTATTTTTCTTTTTATTCTGTGGTGAATACTCCAGTGCCACATGATCCTTCAGAAATCAGTCTAATATGATGATTTGCTGAAGTTATCAGTTATTATTTATGATAGATTTTTTACTGTTTACAATTTTTTGTGGAAACCATGTTTCAAGGTTCAAAGTTTAAACAAACAGTGTTTATTTGCAATAAAAAAATCTTTACTGTCACTTTTGATCAATTTAAGGATTTTTTTCTGCATAAAAGCATCATTTTTTAAATCTTACCCCAACTTTTGAATAGTAGTTTTTTTATCGTACCCAAACTTTTTGAAATAAATAGATAAAGATAATATTCATAAATGTTTGTTGAGCATCAAATCCTCATATGAGAATGATTAGTAAAGGATCATTGAAGACTGGAGTAATGATGATAAATTCAGCTTTGATCACAGGAATAAATCACACTTTACTATTGCAACGATGTTCGTAGATGGGAAGGAAGGAGGCGGGAACCGGCGTACGTTCAAAACTTGAATTCAAAATAAATAAACAAAACTAAAGTAAAACCGCGGGCAGCCTCTCATGGATGACTGCCCGCAAATACCCACAAAATAAAACGTGGGCAGCCCCTCACGGACGACTGCCCACAAACACATAATAAAACGTAAAGCAACACTCAACATAAATTCCAGGCCTGGTCCTCTCTCGTCTTCCGCTGCCTTTGCTCCTCCTTTTATGCTCCCGTCACTTGGCCGCGAGACGAGACTGGTGTGTCATGCAGCTGGCACTCATTAATACTCGTCACCGGCCCGCTCTCGCGGTCCCTCGCCCCGCTGCTTGCCACACCACAACTATATATTCACAAAGAAAACAGTTAAACTGTAATAATATTTCACAATATTACAGAATTTACTGTATTTTTGATCAAATAAATGCAGCCTTGGTGAGACGTCTTTCAAAAACATTTTAAAAATCCAGTTGTAACCAGCATAACGTTTGTGTCACACATCAATGCCACTTCTCTCTAACTGTGTGTTCATCGTCTCATCCGCACCTTTAGGAATCCCTCCAGGAGAGCGAGAGGAAACGGGTCGCCGAGCAGAGGAAGTTTTCTCCGGTTTGGGAGTTTCGGAAAACTCCTCCGGCTGACTGGCATCTCCCTCTCAACCAGGACAAACCGCAGGACTCTTGAACACACACACACACACACACACACACACACACACACACACACACACACACACACACACACACACACATGCAGATCACACGGGACTGTCTATGATGTAAGAACCAAGCACTTGAGTTGCATGAACTCCCGCTGGGAATCTCCTCACACTACCTCTCCTGGACCGATGCGTTTCTGTTCTGTTGTAGATATGATTTTCCTGGTGCTCACAGCTTAAAAACTCAAGATCAAGTTATTGCAAAACTTAAATATGGAATTAATAAAATAAACATTCAAGCATTTAATGAAAGAGCCAATATAGCACAAAAATATTACATAGTATCCTACACGTTTTGATTAAAATCTTATCTTTATCCTCTTCAGTTCAAAAGCCATACTTTTGCAGTATTTTAATTCTATACACGTGTTTATGAATCAAGACATGAAATGTTTTTAGAAGAGTTTGGCCTTTATTGTTTCACTGGAGACATTATTTATTGTGCTACAGAAATCAGAAATTAATATGTAAGTGTATAACTCTGTAAAAGTCATTAAAATCAGTAGAATAAAGCTAAATATTACAATAAAGGTATAAAAACTTACATGAATCAACCCTTGTGTTATGTTGCAGGTCAATTTGACCCATTTCGATTTTGTTGTTGTTGGAAATACCATTTTAAATGTTTTTTTTCTTTTTATGACGTTTTCTCATTTAGGGTCATGAACACGCATGCAAAGTTTTAACGCACTGATGTGTTTTGACAGATACACACACCGAAGGTAGGCACCTATTGTAATCATTAGTGTTCTTTTTCCGCTCCCGAGTCTATGGTAGCCCATAGAACCACTTGCGGGAAAGTTATGAAATATGGCACGTGGATAAAGGACAGTCTGAAATGGCACCACATCAAATATGGAGTCTCTAACTCAATCGCTTTAGCGCCACCACCTGTTCAAAGTTTGACGTATGTTTGTGCTAATAACTTTTGAGCCGTAAGGGCTAGAAACTAAATTTCCCCGGATTCCATGGCGCAAGACAATTCGATTGAACCATATGATGTAATGCCAAAAAAATAATAATTTTTTAACTCCTTCTAGACGGTTTATCTGAATTGCATGAAAATTAAAACCAGATTGAACCAACAAAAACATATGGAATTCAAGTCTAATCAAACTGTTTTTGAATAACAAGCAAGTGAATGAGATTTTGTAGTAAAATGCTGTATTTTATGAACACAGCGCATCGTTACGAAACTCGGTAGGGGTCATCGGTACAATGCCCTGAAGTAGCCTGAGAAGCTTCGAGCCAGCGCTATAACTTGGTGTGGTCTACTTATTTTCACTGGAGTAATAAGGTCCCGTTCACACTGCAGGCAAAAGTGTCCCAAATCAGATTTTTTTGGGGTCAAGTGACCAGGTCAGACCTCTTCAGAGGTAGTGTGAACACTCAAATCTAGCCCAGAACTGATTTTTTCAAGTCAGATTTAGACCACATAGGTGCGGTTCACACCGCAAGTCCTAATGCTCAATTCAGATTTTTTGCTCAGATCTGATTTTTTGTTTGGCTGTTCACATTACCTTTTAAAATGTGGCCTAAATCTGATTCCAGTGTGAACTGTTTCAGGTTTCAAACTAACCCGCATGTGCAAAAGAACAATATCAGTGACATCAGACGCAGCACGCTGTTGCACTAAAGTTCGGGAGGTTATGGAGGAAGGAAGCATTTTCGCTTTTATTTAAACATGTTTGTGTAATGGAAGCCATAACATTAATGAGCAGGTGCTGAAGAGGAGAAGAACGAAAAGAAAGAGAGCAAAATTGGTTATTTTGGCCTTTTGTCACCTTCCTTTGGCACTGGCCACGTTTTTCTGTGTCCCCGTTCTTCCATTTCTTGTGCTTTCAAAAACGGAGCGGTTACGGTAGGATCCTTCTAGTTTAGCTTGAATTAAAGTATCTCCCCATATACTAATGAGGTCTAACCCCTCCCTCTCCCTCCACTGACTCGCTCCATCGCTCTTCTCCATATCTAGTCAAGTTTTTAATGTTACTGTCTGTGTCTGTTGTGTCTAGGGCTAACTCGCTGGTGCATAATTGTGACAAATGTCGACATAGATTGACGTAAAATATGCTTCATATCCGCATCAAATCTGCTTTGGTTGTTCACACTGCGGCCACATTGGAAAAAAATTAGATATGGGTCTGATTCAGGACCACATATGTATGGCCCCGTTCACACTGCAGGCAAAAGTGTCCCAAATCTGATTTTTTGGGGGTCAAGTGACCAGGTCAGACCTCTTCAGAGGTAGTGTGAACACTCAAATCTAGCCCAGATCTAATTTTTTTCCAATGTGGCCGCAGTGTGAACAACCAAAGCAGATTTGATGCGGATATGAAGCATATTTTACGTCAATCTATGTCGACATTTGTCACAATTATGCACCAGCGAGTTAGCCCTAGACACAACAGACACAGACAGTAACATGAAAAACTTGACTAGATATGGAGAAGAGCGATGGAGCGAGTCAGTGGAGGGAGAGGGAGGGGTTAGACCTAATTAGTATATGGGGAGATACTTCAATTCAAGCTAAACTAGAAGGATCCTACCGTAACCGCTCCGTTTTTGAAAACACACGAAATGGAAGAACGGGGACACAGAAAAACGTGGCTTCAGTGCCAAAGGAAGGTGACAAAAGGCCAAAATAACCAATTTTGCTCTCTTTCTTTTCGTTCTTCTCCTCTTCAGCACCTGCTCATTAATGTTATGGCTTCCATTACACAAACATGTTTAAATAAAAGCGAAAATGCTTCCTTCCTCCATAACCTCCCGAACTATAGTGCACCAGCGTGCTGCGTCTGATGTCACTGATATTGTTCTTTTGCACATGCGGGTTAGTTTGAAACCTCAAACAGTTCACACTGGAATCAGATTTAGGCCACATTTTAAAAGGTAATGTGAACAGCCAAACAAAAAATCAGATCTGAGCAAAAAATCAGAATTGAGCATTAGGACTTGCGGTGCGGGTTTTTTGCTTAGTAGCACAACAAAAAACCAAAAAACAATGCAATCAAAATCAGGTGTGGGTAATTTTTTTATATGCTCATAAATTCAAATGTCAATAACTCCTTCATTAAATTAGATATTTTTTCTCCAAATTTGACCAACAAAACATGAAATTGTCTTTACAACTTATACAACAATAACCTTTTTTGTCTCCAAATGTCTTCGCTCATTTTTGCAGTTGGTCTGCTGCTAGCTTGTTTTGCTTGATCATTGCTGCTTTCAGCTATATTTTCTGCTATATTAGTGATGTTCGTGGGTCGATATTTTTATATTTAAGGCAACTGTACAGACCCAGACCCATTGTTCGATTTAGTTTTTACTACCCTATTGAAGCTAAAAAGGAGCCTTTTCCCACTTAGATTTGATTTTTCCGGTGTTCACTGGGAAAGTGACAACAAGTGCAACACTTAAATACAGAATTAATCAAATGAACATTCAAGCATTTCATGAAAGAGTCAATACAGCACAAACTAGATAATGTTTTGTGTTTTGATTATGTGCCATATTAAACAGTTATCTGAAATTAAAGAACAGACTTTATATTCAGGAATCCCAATCTAAAAGGCACATTTTGCAGTTTAAAGTATTTATTTCTATACATGTGTTTATGAATGAAGACATGAAATGTTGGCCTTTATTTTTTCACTGGAGACTTTATTTATTGTGCTAAAGAAATTAATTTGTAAATGTGTATTTATGTGTCAGTATTCTGGGACACTGACCACCTTAAAAGTCATAGAAATCACTGGCAATAAAGATATAACATTTTGAAACAAATTATTTAAAGACCACATCAAGGCCTGCAAAAACTTAACTTGTTAAAGTGTGATTTAATGGAGCAGACGAAGAACAACACATCATCTTAAAGTTGATTTGTCTCTTTATTTTCACAGTCTGTTTCTCTGATGTTTTGACATATAGCTGCTCTTCATCAGTCCTGACACCAGAAAGCAACACGTTTATCCCCTTCTCAGGCGACACAGAGCCTCACTGCGTGTACACTCGTGTAATGTCGTTGTATTTGCCTTCGGGAGCCTCGTAGTTTGTAATTGGCGGTGAGTAACAGGGGCCGTCGTGCTGGAAAGGGAAGATGTCCGTGTCTGGGCTGACCGCTGCTTTATACAGCTCTTCCGACTCCAGCTTCAGCTCCTCCAGCGCCTGCCTCTGGGCCTCCATGGCCTCCTGTATGACGTCCATCTCCATCTGGTGCTGAGTGCGCTTGAATCGGGACCATTCCTTCAGCAGAAGGGCTCTGCGCTCGCTCGCCTCAAATGACAGTTTAGGAGCCTCACGGACCCTGAAGAGTGAAAGGAATCGGATTCAAATCACAAGTTCCAGAATATATATACGCCTTATGACAGAATTACTTGTTTTCTCAACCAACCCAGCACTTCATCAAAATTTCTCCATTCAGCTCGGTTCATCGACCATAACTCCATCCAGGACAGCCAGAAACCTTGGAGTTGTGATTGATGACCAGTTAAACTTCACTGACCACATTACTGCAACAGCCCGGTCCTGCAGATTTGCTTTATACAACATTAGAAAGATTAGACCCTTCCTATCAGAACAGGCTGCACAACTCCTGGTTCAAGCTCTTATTCTCTCCAGACTGGACTATTGTAATGCTCTTCTGGCTGGGCTTCCAGCATGCACTATCAAACCCTTGCAGCTGATCCAGAATGCAGCGGCGAGAGTGGTCTTTAATGAGCCGAAGAGAGCTCATGTTACGCCTCTCTTCATCAGACTGCACTGGTTGCCAATGGCTGCTCGCATCAAATTCAAGGCTCTAGTTATCGCCTACAAAACAACCACTGGCTCTGCACCAATATACCTAAACTCACTTGTTCAGACTTACACACCCTCCAGAAGCTTGCATTCTGCGAGTGAGCGGCGCCTCGTGGTTCCATCCCAAAGAGGCATGAAATCGATCTCACGGACATTTTCCTGGACCGTTCCCACCTGGTGGAATGACCTGCCGATCTCAATTCGTGCTGCCGAGTCTGTAGCCATTTTTAAAAACATCTTAAGACACATCTCTTCCAACTCCACCTGACCAATAAAGCATAGCACTTAACTATCCATTAATTTTTGTTTGTTTGTCCCAAAAAAGAAAAGAAAAAAAAAAAGAAAAAAAAAAGTGTGTACTGTGCTAATTAACTGAGACTTCTTACAGCTCTTACAGGTTGTTGGCCTTGTTTGTTTCGTTGCTTCTATTGCTCTCCCCTTTTTTGTAAGTCGCTTTGGATAAAAGCGTCTGCTAAATGATTAAATGTAAATGTTATTCTACTTTTTGTTTTCTTCCCTGTTATACCATTATTACTTGAAAAATCAGTAATTAAAAAGTTCCATGAGCAAATTGGTAAATTTTAAGTTGTCGAAAAATCAAATGTGGGTTTCTTTGCATACCTGTAACTCTAAAAGTATTATATAGTATATATATGTCTCATTATATAATGCTAGATTCTAATTATTAATAAACTCTTCTTTTGGAATTTTAATTTTTAAGGGTCCTGTAAGGTTCGATCCCAGAGATATGGAGATCTTAATGCGGCTTCATGAGCAAATCGGTCAATTTTCAGAGGCAGAAAAACAAAATGTGGGTTACTTTGCATACCTGTAACCCTAAAAATATTAAAGGGCCTGTTCTTCGCGTGTTTTCGAAGCTTTGATTATGTTTACAGTGTGCAATATAACATGAGTTCATGTTTTGCGTGTAAAAAAAACAGTATTTTTCTCTGTCCTAAAAACGGCCTGATGATTTCCTTGTTCTGTGAAGTTCCTCCTTCAGAAACACGTAACGAGTTCTGATTGGGCCAGCGCTTCTCGTGTTGTGATTGGACAGCAGCTTAGCGCACTTTGCCCAGAAAGGTCCCGCCTCTTACCGTAACGGGGAGATGCAAGCGCTGAATGCGCGCTCTTCTCCACGTGGGAGAGCAACGAGACCACGCCCCCTATTGTGCGTGTTCCTGTGGGCGGAGGGTTAGTCAACAAACGGTTCTAGTGACGTCATTACAGCAGGAAGTGCAGCGGTGTAGTCCAAACCGGCCGCTCGCTGTAGGCTTTGAAAGGGAACTTCTGTTAAATAAAATATCTCGCTTGGCATTGAACTTTGAGCTTTATAATTTTACAGGTATTATTTATGCTCTAACAGCAACATTACACACTAACTAAAGTTTGAAAGATGGGATTGCGAAGAACGGGACCTTTAAAGATATCTAAATATCCTGTTAGATTCTTATTATTAATAAACCTTTCTTTAAGAATCTCATTCCTTCAGCAGAAGGGCTCTGCACCCGCTCGCCTTAAATGACAGTTTAGGAGCCTCACGGATCCTGAAGAGTGAAAGGAATCGGATTCGTTCAAATCACAAGTTCCAGAATATATATAAGCCTTATTCTACTTTTTGGTTTCTTCCCTTTAATACCATTATTACTTTAAAAAGCAGTAATTAAAAAGTTCCATGAGCAAATTGGTCATTTTTCAGTGGTGAAAAAACAAATATGGGTCATTTTACATGCTTGTAACTCTAAAAGTATTAAAGATATCTTAATATCCTTTTAGATTCTGGTTCTTAATAAACTTTTCTTTTAGAATCTTAAGGCTACAACATATCCTGCAAGAACAGAGAAAAAAGTTGACATCATTTTGTTCTCGCAGCCCTGGTTTGGGAGTTCTCGCAGCTTGTTCTCGACACAATCGCCTGAACAGGACTTTTTTCTTGCCGGTGTCCGAGAACTATTGTGTGATTGGTCAGATATTTAAAGTGGGCGTGGTTAATGCAGAGAAACGCAGATGATCGGCACCTGCTTTTCTCGTGAAGTATGGATGTACTGCCAGAACGAACTTTGTTCTTGTTCTTGCCACCTCGAAAAAACGAACAAATTTCTTTTTTCTTCCCTTTTTTTACCATTATTACTTGAAAAATCAGTAATTAAAAAAGTTAGTAATATAAGAAGTTTGTTAAACATTTTTGGTGTCTACACTACTGGTCAAAAGTTTGGATAATTATGAATTTTAAATGTTTAAGAAGTGTCTTATGTTCATCAAGGCTGTAAATGACATCCCTTTGTTCTCTGCAGCCCTGGCAGTGAGACCTTTTTCTGTTCTTTTCGAATAATCTTACAAATATCTATTTATCTAATATGACTTCTGATCTGTAATGTTGCCAGAATCATAAATCATACACTATCTGTTTGTCGACCAAAGGAGAACTGGCACCCCGACTGACCCTGGCTTCTCCCAAAGGTTTTTTCCTCCATTCTGGACCTGAAGGATTTTTGGTTCCTTGCCACCGTTGCTTTTGGTTTGCTCAGTTGGGGAAACTAAAATTTCAACTACATTACCGATCTGCCCGCATTGACACTATATCATTGAAATGAGTTGGATAACATCACTGTTATACATGTTATACTGTTAATGTTGTATGTATGTGTGTTGTGCATTGACATTGCAGCAGTTCTTTAATCTAAAACAAATTTCTCCTAAGGGAGAGAATAAATGATACTTTGACCTTGACTGTTTTCCTCAGAGCGGCTGTACAGCCGAATCAAATTCTGTTGCATTATTTTCCTGTAAACACTGTGAACAACTGGCCTTGTAAAACGTGCTATTTAAATAAAGGTGACTTGAATTGTTCTTGGGAGTATATAATGGCCTTAACTTTGACCGGTATAAACACAATTCCCATATCTCTATTTGAGCCATTTCATAGACTTCACGACTACTCTTAACTATGTAGAAAACAGGAAATTAAGGAATAACGTGTGTGTCCAGACTTATTTGTGTGTTATTTTACCTGGTTTCGTCAAAGCTCTTGGCTGATGTAATAAAGTCTTCAATGGGAATCAGTTCTGGTGGAACTTTCTCCAATCTTTTAAGCCTCTTCTTCAGACGTTCTTTCATCATCATTTCCCTGCGCGGGTCCACCTTCTTCTTCTTCTTGGGCTCTGCTCTGTTGGACAAGACAGAAACGTCAACGTTTCGTATAATGAAATGCACTTTCAAAACTTTACCAGGGTATGTCCAGAGTTTCCAGGCCAAAGTGATATATGGTGTTATATATAAGTGTATATATATTGTGATATAAGTGAACGTGGGGGAGAGGACGCTGGCGTTGTCTGTTCGCCGCTTCTCCACCCACAACAAATCATGTTAATGTACTATTAGATAGATTAGATTTACATTTTATTTTATTTCCTTATGTTTGTGACTAGTCTAACAGTCAGAGCTACAATTGGGACTGTTGCTGATTGCTGGCAGCCACTGAGAGGTCGTTGTTCGTCGTTTCGCCGTTTTCAACCGCTTCTTTAATGTTTACGTTTGAATTGCTGCGGTTGGTTTCTGGTTTGGAGGACATTTGATGTTTCTCGCCGCGGGTGCTCACTGGTGGTCTCCCTTGGGCTTGGGCTGCATGGTGGCTGAGGTTTGCACCGGGCTAGCGTCATCCGGGCTGTCGTCGTCGGCGTCCGGCATGATGTTGGGATGTTCTGCTTCTCGGCTGCGCCGCTGTTCCGTCCTGCATTGCGACCGTGGAGCGGCTTGGACATCTGCGCCGGCCCCGGTGTGTCCACAGAAGTGCCCGGAGGAATGTTCTGCCTCCTGCATGGTGCTGCAGCGATCCCCATCGTTTGAATCATCATGAAGAAGACCCATCATCTGGTCTTCAGCTGTCGTGCCTCGGCGATGTCATCGGGACACTGCCGCTGGGAGAAATCTGAAACATGGAGTGGACCACAGTGTGCTGCGGAGCTAACAGAGACTTCCACCATCAGCTGTTTTCTGTCCACCATCAGCTCTGTTTCTGTTCACCATCAGCTCTGTTTCTGTTCACCATCAGCTCTGTTTCTGTTCACCATCAGCTCTGTTTCTGTTCACCATCAGCTCTGTTTCTGTTCACCATCAGCTCTGTTTCTGTTCTGTTTTCTGTGTTGGTTGATTGTTTGTAGTATTCTATATTTTTACTTGTTATTCATTTTTTGTTGTTATCCCCCCCCCCCCCCCCCTTTGTTGCACTTTGAGATTCGTCGGAATGAAAAGTGCATTATAAATAAAATCTATTATTATATATCTTCTACAGTTAAATCACAATAAACTGATATGGAAACTCCATAAAACATATAAGGTCATTCCGTGTCAACTCAACCAGAGGTCCCTAGCTAAAAAGAAATACATAAATAAAGAAGAAAGCCAAAATATTAAATGTAACGAATTTATATTTACTGAGTCATCCACTATTTTGTAGAGGGGGGCCAAAATTTCTTCAATTTGGACGATTTGGAGCCAAATTACAGGGGTGTAAAAATGACGTTAGAAAGATGGCAGCATCATTATTTTATTTTTACACAGAGATTAGTAGGTCTATAATTAAAATCTGTTGACTTTAGCAATTTTTGTTGCATTATATGCCAACGGCGACCATTCAGAAATGAAGAAAAAGCACTTCTTGTGTTTTTTTTCTCCAAGTTTGCATGCCTGTAACTATCCTGTATGGTTCAATCCCAGAGATGTGGAGAGCCCAATGCGACTCTGTGTTCAATTTATTGTATTTTACCAATTTCCAATGGTCAAAACAGATGATTTTCATTGCATTTGAAGGGAAATGTCTGAAGAACAAATAATGTTGAATCTAGAACTTGTCCATTTGACATGGAATGACCCTATACGAATATTAATTTCTGTTTTATACTAACAGTGGTGGTCAATACCATTAAATCACAGTTTTAAGGTAGAAAGATTAATATATATTTTTACAGTCTATGATATTAACTCAACAAAATGTACCATGGTATATGAAATATGACAGCCAGTCACTTAGTCCCATGTTTTTCCATATGTGCAAGTTTAAACTGCAGAAAATATATTTTAAAAAACAAGTGGTGTTTATATGTGTATCTGCACTGACCTTAATGGCACTGAGGTTTTCAGGGAAAGCATTGATGTGAACCAGTGACTGTGTCTGACAGAAACCACAGAACTGCTACTGTAAAAGAGTTATTTATCATCATAATCATTATCATCATGACCTCTATGAGAGAAATATCTATATTATCACATGCACGTGGATTTCTAATGTCAAATACGTACCATGATGCTTGACTCGATATAATCCGGTTTACACTACGACACACAATCCCCGCCATAATTTACAGGAATATCGACTTTACAAACGTAAATGGTAAATGATGAGAGATTAAAACTGTTTTACACCTTCCGGTGGACAATGTGCATCTGTAGGTCATGTCCGTTTCACATACGCACTTTCCACATTACTATATCTTCATTTTCGAACGATATTAGGAATATTAAATATCACACTTTTACATAGATAATTTAATGTAAGTTTAAGTGTAAATAACACATTATTTAGCGTAGTGTAATACATGAAAGGTTTATCGAATGTTGTGAAGTGAATGTTGAGAGAAAGTGGGTGAAAGGTCAGCGCGGTGTGTGTGTGTCGCTCAAACGGTCAATAACACTACCAGACCTACAATCACGATTATGTCTCTCCTGAGAGGTAAATAAACTTTTATTTTATTTTATGTTTTACTAAAAATGACTGCGTTATATTCTATCTACGCGAATGATTTGTTATTTTTTTCCGGGTTTGGACTTACATAGACTGCACTTGGAACTTCAATGTCACTGATAGTTATAATTTCCTTCTGTTTTCAATTTATTTGAATTTATTTTCTCTTTTTTGTTTCCCTACCAGTTAAACAGCTCTGAAATATACAGTTAATTGACCTGTTTATTTAAAGGAATTTTGTCTTCTGTTTATAATTGAGAGATTCAAAGCTTACTATTGACTCGTCACTATCAATCAGAAATAAACATATATAATATAAGTAAATAATTGGGACCTATTCTGTATAAAAAAGTCAAGCATCAGATCCAACTATATATAAAAGTCATTACTGAAATAAAGAATTAGGGTAAAGGTGAGGTCATTGACACACATCAAAGGCTTGTTTATTCTTGTAATGTTTACTCTTTGTCATGACTTATGTTAATGTATAAAGTGTGTATCCTAGTTGCAACACTAAGATACACTAAGCATATCTAAGCAGCTCTGTCTTCTGTGTTTTTGTCCAGGTGTGTTCATTGTCTCGGCCAAGAGAACGCCGTTCGGCACGTATGGAGGCGTCCTGAAGGACCACAGCGCTACAGATCTGGCTGAACACGCCGCTAAAGCTGCTCTCGCTGCGGGGAATGTGGCTCCGGAGCTGGTCAACAGTGTTATAATGGGAAATGTCATGCAGGTGAGAAGTGATATACACTACATGCACTGGTCAAGTTTGAGGTTTTGGATTATCTTGCTTCCACTACATAATTCTTTCAGACTAATAGAAAGAAAACATCAGTTATTTGTTTAAAGATAACAAAAATAAAAATCATCCCATAATAGGCACCCTGACTGGTCTGCGGCTATGCCGCTACATACCCCATACCGCTCCAGTAGCTCATCTGTTCGATCGGACCATCAAGAGCTGCAGTTTTGGAGATGCTCTGACCCAGTCATCTAGCCATCACAGTTTAGCCCTTGTCAAACTCACTTAAATCCTTACACTTGCCCATTTTTCCTGCTTCTAACACATCAACTTTGAGGACAACATGTTCACTTGCTGCCTAATATATCCCACCCACTAACAGGAGCCGTGATGAAGAGATAATCAGTGCTATTCACTTTACCTGTCAGTGGTCATAATGTAATGCCTGATCGGTGTTTATATGCTGTGTGTATACACACAAACATGCACGCACACACACACACACACACACACACACACACACACACACACACACACACACACACACACACACACACACACACACACATATATATATAACTTTTATATTAGGCAAGGCAAGGCAAATTTATTTATATTTCTCTCTCTCTCTCTCTCTCTCTCTCTCTCTCTCTCTCTCTCTCTCTCTCTCTCTCTCTCTCTCTCTCTCTCTCGTTCAGAGCTCTGCTGACGCCCCCTATATCGCGCGTCACGTCGGTCTGCGGTGTGGTGTTCCCATCCCAGTGCCGGCGCTGACGGTCAACCGCCTCTGCGGGTCTGGATTCCAGTCCATTGTCAATGGAGCACAAGTATGACCTGAATAAAACCTAATTGCTAACCTAATAATTCCCTCACAGGAGATGCTGATCAGTATGTGTTGTGCTGTAGGAGATCTGCCTTAGAGAGTCAGAGGTCGTCCTGTGCGGAGGCTCGGAGAGCATGAGCCAAGCTCCTTACGCTGTCAGGAACATCCGCTTCGGGACCAAGTTTGGAGTTGATTTGAAGGTAAAGGTCATCGTGATGTTCACATGTTCAGAATTTAAAGGGGTTAAGACATGGCTTTTATTATGTTCCTTGAACAAAAAATAAAACAAATATTATGTGGAAAAACAATTATTTGGACCTACATTCTGACCCTCTTCCTGAAACGATTGGTTTTTAAGGCGCTGTTCCTTTAAGGCTTGTCAGTAAACGGCCACTGTTTTGATTGATTAATGACGTCACTACATGGGATACAGATTCAACGGCCATTCGCTATTGCAGGAGTAAAGTATTATCCATATAAAATCGTCATTTACAGACAAAACATTTTTGAAATAATTTACCGGAGGTTTGTGATTTAGCTGCTGTCCGATCCAATACAGTTGCTGCTATATCTTCTTTGCAAACTCTCCTTTCCTGTTCCTTGTTTACAAAACAAAATGCTTGAGCAAACATATAATCCTCCAACACGATCTGGAACGTCAATAAAATAAACCGTTCACTTGTCTCAAACGCTGGGATCCTTCTGAAGTCTGTACAGAGACACGAATAAGCCCTTTAAACTGGATGTGTCAGAACGGTCTTCTACTCTCTCATTTGTCCTGTTGTGGGGAGACTCAATCGCATGGAGTATGTCAGAAACTGAACACACATTTGTATACTGTATCAGTGTAGACAGCATCAGTCCTTATAATGGCTTCTATTTGCATTTGAAGTAGGGATGTCAATTTACATAAATTCCCATGATCGATCGTCATTTAAACGATCAATCAATCGATTAATCTTTAGCCTAATACTGCAATATGCATCTACAGCAGTGGCTTATGACAGGATGTGCAAATGCTCAAATTAATGAGAGTGTTTTTTAATCTAATAAAAAGGGCTAGAAGCATTGTAAAATGAGTCGATGTGGTTGATCATTTAATAAAATTACTTATTTAATAATCAAATATAACCTCTAATACAACATCCCCAATGGTGCCGCTTCAGATCTGTTATTCAGAATGTGTGGACGCTCTCTTCCTGGAACAACGCGCTGAAACGGCACCTAAACCCAATGAATTCAAAGTTATTTATTAAAATAGTGTTCTCATTAATGTTATGTAATGTGACAGTCCCAATCATTGTTATTATTAGTCGTGCGTTGCTGTTTGAGCTGAAACTGAAGCGCTGAATGTACGCTGAAGCTCTGCTAGCGCGTTATTTAATTAATCAAATAGCTCCCGATTTGAGATTCCAAATTATATCTGCCCAAAATGATGACTAAACCTTATCAAGCATTAATAATTTCTCTTTTTAATTAATTATTAATTGCAGCTGTAATATCACTTTTTTATTACTAGTTAAAGAGATTTGAGAAGCGAGTTGCCTCAATTAAAAGTGAAAAAAGAAAAAAAGAAATAAAAACAAAATAAAGAAATATATATTTTATAGACATTGTCGGTTGTGTCCGTATAATAGCAAAGAAAATATCTTTTAAATGAAAGGACTGGGCAATAACAACATAATGACAGCATAAACTAGAACAATTTCACAATTAAAAAATAAATGCATTAACGTTTCATCCTTATGACCATCTCCATATTTATACAGTCAAATTTACAGTTTATATTTAGTGCAAGATTTGTGAATCCTGTACTTCTGAGGCTCTGAATAACATTTGTTGCATGTGTGTAAATCAGCTGGAAGACACGCTGTGGGCAGGACTGACAGACCTGCAGATAAAGCTCCCCATGGGCATCACAGCAGAGAACCTGGCAGAGAAATACCAGATCTCACGCGAGGACTGCGACCAATACTCATACCGGACGCAGCAGAGGTGGAAAGCAGGTGAGCGAATCTCTGCACTGCATCGGTTCACACATCTCTCTCTCGCTCTCTCTCTCGCACTCTCTCTCTTTATACTGTATATACTGTATTCACAAATATTGATCTAAATATAAACTAGGGCTGCGCAATATATCAAAATTATCGAAATATTGCAAATATAAAAACGGTTACTCCATTGCTGTTCTCTGTATAACGTTACACTAGTCTGACGTGCAAAACCGTTTTGCTTGCTACTGCTAAGGTTTCGTCGCATACAATAGTCCATAAACCGAATCATGTCCTCATAAACTGCGAGTAAACACACACAAATGTTGACAGGCCACTAAATACAGTCCATACCACAGAGACGGACGTCCTGATGTTGCTGTTTCTCCGGTTCAATTTATTTCAGTCTCCGGATCTGATTCTGGATCATATCTATTAGCTGAGATAGCCATGGGTTTCTCCACGCTTGAGGACATCACCGCTTTGCGCGCTCGTCATTCTTTAGCTCCGCCCACTCGATACGCCTCCAGGCGCTCGTTTTTTTCCGGAAAGACTCGGTACAGCCCATATTTCTTTTATAAATATAACATACCTGCAAACTTGTCGCTTTTCGGCGACAATCGCCGTTTTCTTGGTCAATTGGGTCATTTACGTGAATCGCGTAGAACCGAAGAGTTTTTTTTGTTGTGGGGTGGGGGGGGGGGTCTACAGTTCTGCGAAACACTATTGGATAATTCTTATAACTGACATTTCTCTGGGCCAATCGGAATCTTAGCTCACTTGCGTCAGAATCTTGAAGCACACAGCGTCAACTGAGCTCGCCTTTGAATGAGACGCCTGGCAGAATGAGTCTGACGGATGGAAGAAAGCAATTGTCATTTTATTCGTATCTAAATATGAGAAGGGCGCTCTCACAGAAAGTCCAAAAGCGGATTCGTAGAAACTTTGTCACTGGAGCTGCAGCTGAAGGAAAACAATCGTTATGAGTGATGAAACGTGACGACGACAATCAGACGATTGCGACAATATATGCTTTATGTGTTTTTCAAGCCATCTCAATGTAGGCTATTTATTGACTATAAAGTAGGCCTATATCAAATGAATAATGCAGCTTTTTAATGTTTAGTATCTTCTGTTCACCAAAGCTGCATTTATTTAATCAAAAATACAGTTAAAACAGTAATATTGTGAAATACCATTACAAATGAAAGCAGCCTTTTTCTATGTGAATATAGTAAAGTGTGATTTATTCCTGTGATCAAAGCTGAATTTATCATCATTACTCCAGTCTTCAGTGTCACATGATCCTTCACTAATCACTCTCATATGAGGATTTCATAATCAAGAAACATTTTTGATTATTATCTGTGTTGAAAACAGTTGTGCTGCTTTAAAAATGTTGTGGAAACCATGATACATTTTATTTTTCAGGATTCTTTGATGAGAAGGTTCAATGGATAGCATTTATTAAATAAATTATCTTTTGTAATATTAAAAATATCACTTGTGATCAATTTAATGTAGCCTATGTCTAATCAACAAAAGTATTAATTTCTCTTTTTTAATTTTACCACAAATGTTTGAATGGTATGGTGGTTTCCGCAAAAATGAAGCAGCATGATCATGAGCAACAAAACTGTTTTCAACACTGATAATAATCATAAATGTTTGTTGAGCATCAAATCCTAATGTGAGAATGATTAGTGACACTGAAGACTGGAGATATGATGATAAATTCAGCTTTGATCACAGAAATAAATGACACTTTACTATATATTCATTTAGCGAACAGATGATGTACATCAGAATATTATTTCATTGTATTACTTTTTTTTACTGCATTTTTAATTAAATAAATGCTATATATAGTCTATGATATATATATATATATATATATATATATATATATATATATATATATATATATATATATATATATATATATATATATATATATATATATTATATATATATATACATATATACACCCCCCCCGGCACTGTCACCTTTTTTACTCTGAGGAGTTTGCAGGTCTGATATAATAAAATGATATGATATAAAATGATAAATGATGAATAAAATGATAAAACTAAAGACTTTTCGGAGATATGAAGGATGCAATACTACTCTATAGGTACTCAAGATTGACACGAGATTGACTGAAACTGAGTGTTTCACCCCTCCTTTAATGTAATTTAAATAGATTTTACACACTAATAGCAATATCATATCGCTTATCGTATTATTTAACAAGGTATTGCATATCGCATTTTCCTCAATATCGCACAGCCCTAATGTAAACTGTAAATTTGATGTCTAAACTGTCTTAAACTGTCTAAATGTGGAGATGGTCATAAGGATGAAATTTTAATGCATTTATTTTTTAATTGTGAAATTGTTCTAATTTATGCTGTCATTATGCTGTTATTGCCCAGTCCTTTCATTTAAAATATATTTTCTTTGCTATTATTCTCTCTCTCTCTCTCTTTCTCTCTCTCTCTCTCTCTCTCTCTCTCTCTCTCTCTCTCTCTCTCTCTCTCTCTCTCTCTCTCTCTCTCTCTCTCTCTCTCTCACTCTCTCTCTCTGCAGCTCATGAAGCGGGTTATTACAACGCTGAGATCGCACCCATCGATGTGAAAGCCAAGAAAGGGAAAGTGGCCATGACAACTGACGAACATCCCCGTCCACAGACCACACTGGAGCAGATGGCAAAGCTGCCAACCGTCTTTAAGAAAGGAGGCACTGTCACTGCTGCCAATGCTTCGGTGGGCAGAACAGAACAACACACGAGTCAGAGAGAGAATGTGCTTCTAAACAGCATTTAAAACTAACATGTGATTTGTTGCTCAAGAAACATTTCTTAAAATTTCATAACACACACAGTTTCTGCCAGTCTCGTGTTAATCTTGAGTATCTATATAGTAGTGTTGATCCTTCATATCCCCCAAGAGTCTTTAGTTTATCAGATTTATAAAAGACCGATAAACTGAACCGATTCTTTCAGAAAACAGCTGAGCTTGTGGAGGCGTGCAGTGGGCGGAGCTAAAGACACACACACACACACACACACACACACACACACACACACACACATCATGGAATTATTCCTCGATAACTCTAGATTCTCTACACGTTGACGTTGTTCAAACTGTATGCACTTACACGCTGATTGCCAACAAAACACACACATTTGCTGCAGTTTCACTCACCGCTTGAGGTTTCCACTCATGACCGGAACAAACACACACACTTGCAGAACTCCGGAAACACAAACTGCATCCACTGTTCCCTTAACACTGGTTATTTGTGAAGCTGAATAAGGTGATCTTTCCCTCACACACACACACTTCTTTAGTGACATTATCGATCTTGTGTCTAAAAACACAACACCAGCACTGGCGACTGCTCCCATAACCCCAACGAAGCTTGTTTATGGACGTGCTCTTGCTCTCGCTCTGGATTTTGTGTGTGTGTGTGCGTGTGCGTGTGCTCGCTTATCCGGGAGAAGTGCCCGTATAAGCAATTCCTTTATGACATCATACAGGGCCATTTTTGGATTAAAAACTTCCCGAAGCGTATTCGAATCCCGACGTAGTGTATTTGGCACAGAAATGCTCCATCATACGTTCAACTAACTTTTTGACATTTTGTCCATGTTTATCATGAGAATCAACTCTTTAACAGTGTAAATAAGTCAGAATGCATGAAATAGCATTAGAAATAGAATTCGACCCCTGTTTTAATGTTCATGTTTTGGTATGAAAACTGATATATTTTTTCAGAATTCTTTTATGACTAGAAAGTTTAAAAGAACAACACTTATTTAATTAAAAATAGAAATCTTTTGTAGCATTATAAATGAAATAATCAAATTAAATAATCAAATTTGTCCTTGCTGAATATAAGCATTCATTCATTTTTCTTTTGGTTTTTTTTTTTCTTGATATCTTGCACTCAAACTATCAGTGTTTTCACAAAAATATGAGCAGCACAACAGCATTTCTTGATCATCAAATCCTCATCTGAGAACGATTAGTGAAGGATCATGTGACACTGAAGACTGGAGTAATGATGATAAATTCAGCTTTGGTCACAGGAATAAATTACACTTTACTATATATTCACAAAGAAAACAGCTGTTTTAAATTGTAATAATTTTTCATAATATTACTGTTTTATTGTATTTGTGATCAAACAAATGCAGACCTAGTGAGCAAAAGAGACTTTAATATAACATGAAAAAATCTTATTAGCCATATATATATATGTATATATATATATATATATATATACATACAATTTTAATGTTTCTAAGCAGTGCCACTAGTCATTTTGTATTTACAATGTTAATTTGCATATATTTTATGATGTCATTGGCTCCACCCACAGGGCGTGTCTGATGGAGCGGCTGCTGTGGTCATAGCCAGTGAGGATGCTCTGAAGGCACACAAACTCACCCCATTGGCCAGAATTGTGGCCTATCACAATTCAGGCTGTGATCCCAGCATCATGGGAATTGGTGAGCGCAATATCCACTAACATATTCTTCTTAGTCGGGGAGAGAATAAATAAATAACTATAATTTTTTTTTTTAAATACAACAGGGCCTGTACCTGCCATCACAGAAGCCCTGAAGAAGGCTGGTCTTTCACTCAAAGACATGGACCTGGTGGAGGTAGAATATAATGACACACTCTAGGTTTATAATTAGGCTTCTACATTATCAATGCCCACTTAAATGTTAAGTAGAGGGATGAAGAGTGGGCGATGTTTTTCAAAGATGGTCAGGCTGATTTAATGCTGTTTTTTGTATCTGTCAGGTCAATGAAGCGTTTGCGGCTCAGTACCTGGCAGTGGCTAAAGCTTTAGGTTTGGACCCTGAGAAGACCAATGTTAACGGAGGAGCCATCGCCATTGGTCACCCGCTCGGAGCCTCTGGGACCAGAATAACAGCGCACCTTGTTCATGAGCTCAGGTAAAAGAAACCTTTCCTTCCCATGTGTTCAAAAGAACAAAATCGTCTCCTCCTGGGAAAATGCCGCAAAAATATTTGTAATAAAAATGGTCGTTGTGACTCTTTTTTCCTCCATCATAAATGAGTTGCATCTCAGAGCGTCAGACAAAACGCAGTAAACGCTGTCATGTTCTCTTGTGTTGGGATGCTGGTGTTTGGGAACACAAATTGCTTAAAACGCTTCTGGAGGGAATTAAACCAAATCCTTCTGCTGACAGACTTTGTCTCGGGTGTTTCAGAGCCACCAAACCAACCTTTGAGATGCTGCGATGCGATTGGTTCGCTGGTTAGTTAGTCCAGTTATCCGATCAAAGCCATGGGAGTTTTTTTTCTTCTGTTGTACATTGAGGGATTTATTCAGTAAATGTGTTTATATTGTAGTTTACAAATTATCCGCCTCAGTTGAGCGCATATGTTTTTTAATGGTCACTTTTTAAATGTATGTGCATTTTGGTGTTTCCATCCAGACTTTTTTTATGCAATATCAAAATTTTTCATAAAAATAGGTGAATGAAAACATGGCTACTGTGACATATTTACATGGATACTGTTCAAAGTCAACATGAAATGAGTTTCTTAATGCACATTCCTCGTCTAACTGAGCAGCATTCATTGATGCATGTCATTATGAAGAAAAAATGTAAATGTAATGCTACTTGCCTCTGAAATGACTGCTGCCAAATAGATATTTAGCCATTGTTTATGTAATGTAATGCTACTTGCAAGTGGTTAACACAGGCATTTAATGCTGGTTAACAATAATTATTATTGACACACATTTACAAAAATAAGTGCCATCATGGAACGTCCACTTTCTCCATTTTTTATTTTTTTTAGATTAATCAGTTGTTCATTTTATCTATAGAGCACTAATTAAAACACTTGTTGAACCATCCTGCTATACATAATCCTCAATGTACATTAATAAAAACAATCATCAATGACAACACAAACATACATCAAATGCATCAGACCATTTATTAATAATCAGAAAAGAACATTTAGGTTTAGAAATGAATATCCTGTTTCACTCATAAATGGTCACATTATGGCAGTAAAATGCAATTTTTAGGTTGTGTAATCCGATCATGCATTGCTGTATTTATATTGCATGAGGTCATGTGATGTGTTGTATTCTGTGTTCACAGGAGGCGTGGTGGAAAGTATGCGGTTGGCTCGGCCTGCATTGGTGGCGGTCAGGGAATCGCAGTTGTCCTGGAAAACATGAACTGAGAATATCACACACACACACACACACCCATGTTGAGGATACTCACTGCAAACAAATCAAGTCACATTCAAAACCTAATTCACACCGTCCCAAAGTCTGAAAAAAAAAAAATCCGTCAACAAATGTGGAATATTTTGCACATGATTATTGTTCCAGGATGGGATGATCCATGAGTGATGGAGCTTTTTCTGTGCAGAAGCTCCCGTATGTTCGGGTCAGTGATGCTGGAAGTAACGTGCCTTGCTGTATTCTGTGCCTAATTCAACATCCTGCTGGATTAACCATCTTCATGCACTTCTACTAGTTTCCAGAAATGTTATATATTCACTTGTTGTGGTTAAACTTCATGTGACTAAAACTTTGGACTTTGTATGGTTTTGTATAGTTGACTAAACATGTTCACCCACCTGAGGCCTGACTGTTCTTATCAATAAAGAATGAGCTGTATGATATGACATTGTGTAATGTCCAGCCTTTACTTTTTCCCTCTTGCCATGCAGATTTATTAATATAATGGATAGTTATACATAGTACAATAACAAAGGGGGCTCAACCATAGCACATGGATGACCTTTGGATGCTCTTCCAGTCTTTAAATATATGACCTTTGAAACGATTAAAGGATATTCTTGTTCTAAGTCAGTTTTCAGATTCAGTTTTAATTAATCCAGCGTTATCTTGTTTTAGACTGCTACTATGTAGAAATATTCAAACAATCAAGTCTTTTCAAAATGATGGGTGAAATATTGTGGATAAGATTTAAAATGTATTTATATGGCTGATCAAATTCCTTAAAGGGTCATGGGCTTCTGATAGAAAGGTGTCAGAATACACAGAGCATCTCAGTTTGTTAAGTATGATCGCTGACCAGTCATACACACACACACACACACACACACACACACACACACACATATATATATATATATATATATATATATATATATATATATATATATAAAATATATAATTTACCTTAAAATACACAATATATAGAATAATATATGCAAATTTAACTGTACGACAATTTATTTGCATTGAGGGCAGCAAAATATACACGATAAACATTTGGCCTTTTATTTCTAATTGCTGCTTTATTGCTTTAATTCACTCCTACAACATACAAATGTACAAATTGCGCCAATTTCACAAGACACAATAGCATTTCTAAGGCTTTAGTTTAAAGTATTTACATCCCTCGCCCGATGAGCGGCACTCGCGCGTCCGCCATGTGGCCAAACGAAGCGCCTGTGCCTTTAAGAGCAGAACGTGACGGGAAAAGCGTAACACGTCACGACTATATATGCGTCAAATGCCCGGATGTCGGTCTTTTTTTCTAGCTGAAGGTAATTGCTGCTTTCGTGTCTGTTTTGTCCAAGTACAATCTGAATTAATCCGAATCATCAGCGTCTAATATTTTACTCTGCATCATGTAGGAATGTTTTAATACACATATAGTGCTAGTAGCTGTGAATATTAGTGGATGTGATGTATGTTTTAACGTACGTTATGAATGTTCGGCGCGCGCTGAGGCCTGACACCCGGTGCATGTGAACTTAATGGGATTTCTGTGTTTATTTTAATATTAAAGATCATAAAATCATATGTTACGGCTTGTCATGTGAATAGAGCGTTAAATAGACTCCATAGGGACGGTTGTTAACGTATGTATGCGTTTATGTTGGTACTTTAGCTTGTTAGCAATGCTACAACTGGTCACGTTGGGTTGCTGCAGTAACAACATGCTTTTATATGTTTAAATATGGATGTGTGTATAGTTATTTATGTGTGTGTGTGTGTGTGTATATATATATATATATATATATATATATATATATAAAAATAAATATGTACGTGTGTGTGTATATATATATATATATATATATATATATATATATATATATACATATACACACACACACATACATATACACACTCATACATGCATCCTATATGCACTAGTTAAGAAATGCTTCATGTAAATTACTGTCTAATTTAGAAGCCAAATTCTGTTTTTGAGAATGAGTTAGTAAAATAGCTGAAGTTGAGTTGTCATGTTAAAAGTGCTTTTAAAAAATAAATAAACCGACAATTATTCTACAGCATCCCAACTATGGCTGTAAAACTTTTGCATTCCTGCATAATTTAATAACTGTTGTTTCCTCAGATGGCTGAGGGTGATAAGAAGGAGGGCGATAAGAAGAAAGTGGTTGCCCATAAGCATGGCAGCCGTAACCCTGCGCTGGTCAGGGGCATCGGCCGGTATTCCCGCTCCGCCATGTTCGCTCGCAGAGCCTTGTACAAGAGGAAGACCAAAGCTCCCGTGACGAAGGTGAGCGTTCACATCTCTGCTCTAGGGTCCGTCTCGTCCCGTCATCAGGCGTTTTCTAACACTCTCTCTTGATGTTTCAGGTGGAAAAGAAAATCAAGCATAAGAAACTTAGGGAAAAGAAGCCATCCATCACCGTCAAAAAAACTGTCGGCGGAGACAAAAATGGAAGCACTCGTGTGGTCAAACGCCGCAAGATGGTGAGCCAAAGACTTAATCCAGCAGATCCCTGAGATCATTTTTTTTTAAATTATTTAACAGCTTGACCATTAAAAAATGGCTTTACATGCAGGTAAACGGTTACCCTGAAGCTTTACACACAATGTTATGTAGACTTTCTCAAAATACTTCTGTAACTTGTTTAGCCTTATTTAGTCTTGTGGAAGCTTGTTTCCACCATGGAATAAAAAATAAATGTAATTGCAACTTATTTTGCAATTCTGACTTTCCCCCCTCAGAATCGCAAGATATAAACTCGAAATTGCAAAAGGATAGGACTTTATAACTTAGAATTGTATAAACGCATTGCGAGAGAGTCACAATTATCTTAAGTTTTTATTCTGTGGTAGAAACAACCTTCCGTACAGTCTTCTCATATCTCACACAAACTTTCTGGGCTGCAAATGACTCCATTTTTGTGAATTAATACAAGCTGTCAAATATATAAACTCCCTTATTAAATAATCTGCTTCAAGAGGTCAGTTTTCGAACAAACACAACTTGTTTGAACAAAGCAGACGACGGGACAATTTAGAACAAACCAGTAAATACTAAAAGAGCATGAAACACTCAACTGTCAATAACGCTCACACATACGTATGCATTGTTGCGCTCATCTGCTTTAAATGTTAAAATAGTGGGTGAATTTATTCGCT
The DNA here is from genome assembly GCF_024679245.1 of Pseudorasbora parva. Taxonomy (NCBI): domain Eukaryota; kingdom Metazoa; phylum Chordata; class Actinopteri; order Cypriniformes; family Gobionidae; genus Pseudorasbora; species Pseudorasbora parva. Next base: position 43,494,904 of record NC_090184.1, read on the forward strand.
TTTGTATTTTGCCTCCCTCCGCCATTTTACACTAGCGTGGGAAGTGCTGGTGACATCTGATGTTGGACAAACATCAGCAGGCTATCCTCGATTATGGTCTCACTGCATCGATGCAGAATCGTCCGCATTGTATGGAGCCAGATCAGCCTCAAAAACACTACATTACAAAACAAAGTTCATATATGCACAGCGCAATTCACATTTACAAAATCTGATTCATAAACTCCCAGCTAGATTTTCCCAGCATGTAACACATTAACATGATTTCAGTCGGTGGATATAAGCGCATCCAGACAGAGCGAGTGTTTTGCAGAAAGGGAGAGAATGCGTCACAAACTTGCTCTTTCTTGGCCTAACCTATAAAAGTGCTTATCTTGAATTATTTCAGTCAGACTGCATCTGTACCTGCATGAGAGGATCATACGAGCCATGAGTTTCTCGCTGATGTGTTTGCAAAACTCCTCTTCGGTTTTATTGCTTTATTTAGCAGCACAACTGACATAAAACATTCAGAATCAGAAACGTAAATGATGTTTTTACATCACTTCTAGGATTGTTGCTATTGATATATATGCCGGATTTTGTATAGTGATTGTTTTTAAGATAAAATCGTTAAATAATTGTAAGCAATGTATTGAAGTGAGACTGCTGATTACCATGAATATAGCCATTGCGGCTGATATGGCATTGAATCATAAATAAACATCACTTCTGGGGGAAAAAAACCTGATTGAATAAAGTCTTGTAAATGTGATTTACTTGTGTTGTTGGGTTATTGGTTCGCATGTAAACCTGGACAACATTTAATTTAAATAAGCTGATTTTTGTGAGTGATCAGCATACTAGTGTGTATGAGATCATGCTCATTGTTCACATCTCTCTATCCTGTGTGTCCAGCCCCGTTACTACCCCACAGAAGACGTGCGGCGTAAGCTGCGGAGCCACGGGGTCAAGGCCTTCAGTCAGCACCGGAGGAAACTGCGCAAATCCATCACCCCTGGAACGGTCCTGATCCTGCTGACCGGACGCCACCGTGGAAAGGTACGTACACACACACACACACACACACACTTGGTTTTGTGAATTGTGGGGACATTCTATAGGCTTAATGGTTTTTATACTGTACAAACCGTATTTTCTATCCTCCTACCCTGCCCCTAAACCTACCCATCACAGGAAACATTCTGCATTTTTACTTTCTCAACAAAAAAAAAACTCATCCTGATTGGTTTATAAGCATTTTGAAAAGTGGGGACATGGGTAATATCCTCATAAGTCACCCTCTTCTGTAATTCCTGTCTTACCCATGTCATTATACACGTGTCCTGATATGAAAAAACAAGCACACACACGTTCATATAAGCGGCAGTATTGTGCTCAAGTGTGACTAGTCACTTGTTTCCCACTTTAAGGAAATCTTTCCTGATTATCAGCACACTTTAGTTTCAAATATTGGGATATCATATCCAAACAAAGCTATTGTTCTTCCTGCATGCTTGTATGGCAAATCAATGAGCGAAACGCCTACATGCAAAATCCAGCGACCTGCGCAGATACTCGCTCCCACACAAACACTTGTTAACTTTATTCTGCTGAATTGGGGTGACAAGTTGCACTTGATATTTGCATTGCAAAAGAGGTTGAGCTGAGGTTATCTGCTAACAGTGAGTGTTTTTCTCCTGCAGCGTGTGGTCTTCCTCAAGCAGCTGGACACCGGCCTCCTCCTCGTCACCGGTGAGTTGATTTTCTCTAGGGCTGCACCATATATCAAAATAACATCGATATGATGTTGCTTAGTGTGATTGTTGAACCTCTCAGGCTGTGATTTTTTAAAGCGCTTGTGAAGTCAAAATTGAAGGAGAATAAATATAGGGCTATAGGGGATGGGACATGATCAGTTGATGCGTTATATAGGGTATGGGAAATTATCAGACTGTCCGTTATGGGGGATGAGAAATTATCAGACTGTCCGTTATATAGGGGATGAGAAATTATCAGACTGTCCGTTATATAGGGGATGAGAAATTATCAGACTGTCCGTTATATAGGGGATGAGAAATTATCAGACTGTCCGTTATATAGGGGATGAGGAATTATCAGACTGTCCGTTATATGGGGGATGAGAAATTATCAGACTGTCCGTTATATAGGGGATGAGAAATCGACAGACTGTCCGTTATATAGGGGGTGAGAAATTATCAGACTGTCTGTTATATAGGGGGTGAGAAATTATCAGACTGTCCGTTATATAGGGGGTGAGAAATTATCAGACTGTCCGTTATATAGGGGATGAGAAATTATCAGACTGTCCGTTATATATGGGGTGAGAAATTATCAGACTGTCCGTTATATAGGGGGTGAGAAATTATCAGACTGTCCGTTATATAGGGGATGAGAAATCATCAGACTGTCCGTTATATAGGGGATGAGAAATCATCAGACTGTCCGTTATATAGGGGATGAGAAATCATCAGACTGTCCGTTATATAGGGGGTGAGAAATCATCAGACTGTCTGTTATATAGGGGATGAGAAATTATCAGACTGTCCGTTATATAGGGGATGAGAAATTATCAGACTGTCCGTTATATAGGGGATGAGAAATTATCAGACTGTCCGTTATATAGGGGATGAGAAATTATCAGACTGTCCGTTATATAGGGGGTGAGAAATTATCAGACTGTCTGTTATATAGGGGGTGAGAAATTATCAGACTCTCCGTTATATAGGGGGTGAGAAATTATCAGACTGTCCGTTATATAGGGGGTGAGAAATCATCAGACTGTCCGTTATATAGGGGGTGAGAAATCATCAGACTGTCCGTTATATAGGGGGTGAGAAATCATCAGACTGTCCGTTATATAGGGGGTGAGAAATCATCAGACTGTCCGTTATATAGGGGGTGACTGTCCGTTAAATAGGGGGTGAGAAATAATCAGACTGTCCGTTATATAGGGGATGAGAAATTATCAGACTGTCCGTTATATAGGGGGTGAGAAATAATCAGACTGTCCGTTATATAGGGGATGATAAATTATCAGACTGTCCGTTATATAGGGGATGAGAAATTATCAGACTGTCCGTTATATAGGGGATGAGAAAGTATCAGACTATCCGTTATATAGGGGGTGAGAAATTATCAGACTGTCTGTTATATAGGGGGTGAGAAATTATCAGACTGTCTGTTATATAGGGGGTGAGAAATCATCAGACTGTCCGTTATATAGGGGGTGAGAAATTATCAGACTGTCCGTTAAATAGGGGGTGAGAAATAATCAGACTGTCCGTTATATAGGGGGTGAGAAATTATCAGACTGTCCGTTAAATAGGGGGTGAGAAATAATCAGACTGTCCGTTATATAGGGGATGAGAAATTATCAGACTCACCGTTATATAGGGGATGAGAAATTATCAGACCGTCCGTTATATAGGGGATGAGAAATTATCAGACTGTCCGTTATATAGGGGATGAGAAAGTATCAGACTGTCCGTTATATAGGGGGTGAGAAATTATCAGACTGTCTGTTATATATGGGGTGAGAAATTATCAGACTGTCCGTTATATAGGGGGTGAGAAATCATCAGACTGTCCGTTATATAGGGGGTGAGAAATCATCAGACTGTCCGTTATATAGGGGGTGAGAAATTATCAGACTGTCCGTTAAATAGGGGGTGAGAAATCATCAGACTGTCCGTTAAATAGGGGATGAGAAATTATCAGACTGTCCGTTATATAGGGGGTGAGAAATTATCAGACTGTCTGTTATATAGGGGATGAGAAATTATCAGACTGTCCGTTATATAGGGGGTGAGAAATCATCAGACTGTCTGTTATATAGGGGATGAGAAATTATCAGACTGTCTGTTATATAGGGGATGAGAAATCATCAGACTGTCTGTTATATAGGGGATGAGAAATCATCAGACTGTCTGTTATATAGGGGATGAGAAATTATCAGACTGTCTGTTATATAGGGGATGAGAAATTATCAGACTGTCCGTTATATAGGGGGTGAGAAATTATCAGACTGTCTGTTATATAGGGGGTGAGAAATCATCAGACTGTCCGTTATATAAGGGGTGAGAAATTATCAGACTGTCCGTTAAATAGGGGGTGAGAAATAATCAGACTGTCCGTTATATAGGGGGTGAGAAATTATCAGACTGAGTTATATTGGGGGTGAGAAATTATCAGACTGTCCGTTATATAGGGGATGAGAAATTATCAGACTGTCCGTTATATAGGGGATGAGAAATTATCAGACTGTCTGTTATATAGGGGATGAGAAATTATCAGACTGTCTGTTATATAGGGGATGAGGAATTATCAGACGGTCTGTTATATAGGGGATGAGGAATTATCAGACGGTCTGTTATATAGGGGATGAGGAATTATCAGACGGTCTGTTATATAGGGGATAGAAAATGATCAGATGGTGCGTTATATAGGGGATGGGAAACCGTATCAGTGGATTGGGGCTATATTGAGGATTGGGGATGAACAGACTGTGATTTTCCCAATATTGTGCTGCTCTGCTATGGAGTTTGGGGGAGTAAGTAATGGATGGCTGGCTCATGTCTCTCTCAGGTCCTCTGGTTCTGAACCGAGTGCCTCTGCGTAGAGCTCACCAGAAGTTCTGCATCGCCACAAACACCAAGGTGGATATTTCTGGCATGAAGATTCCCAGAACACTGACCGATGCTTACTTCAAGAAGAAGAAGCTGAGGAAGCCCAAGCACCAGGAGGGAGAAATCTTTGACACAGAGAAGGAGGTAAAACACTTTTTCTTCAAATCAAGTCCAGTTAACCGAGTGCTTTTGCAGGACTCTGTGCCCCCAGCCCGTGGAGAACTGAGTTTTCTGATGTTTTTGTTGTTCTGGTTTTGCAGAAGTACCAGTTGACAGAGCAGCGCAAAGCAGACCAGAAAGCAGTGGATTCTCAGCTGATCCCTCTGATCAAGAAGGTTCCTCAGCTCAAGGGATACCTGCGCTCCACATTCTCCCTGTCTAATGGAGTCTATCCACACAAACTGGTTTTCTAAAATGCAAATAAAATCTTAACCCAGATCACTTTATCTCCCTATTGCATTATTTTTTATTTATATTTTTCATATCAAATAATCATTGTTCATTTAGTAAGTTTGTGTGAAAGCCAGCGGCACACCACATTTATTGAATAAAATCTACACGGTGGTGTTCTAAAAATATCTTTGCAAATATTCCATTGCAGACAGCCTAAAATAAGTCAATTCTTGAGCAGTGGCACTTAGATTTTTTTAAAGGTCTGCTTTGAGCAGTCATCTTTAGTGGCTATTTTTAGATTTGATGATGTGGAGTGTGTTTACAACAGTATTTTTATATACACTGACCAGGCATAACAATGACCTAATAGTGTTGGTCCCCCTTTTTGCTGCCAAAACAGCCCTGACCCGTCGAGGTATGGACTCCTCTAGACCCCTGATGGTGTGCTGTGGTATCTGGCACCAAGATGTTAGTGGCAGATCTTTTAAGCCCTCTAAGTTGTGAGGTAGGGCCTCCATGGATATGACTTGTTTGTTCAGCACATCCCACAGATGCTTGATTGAGATCTGGGGAATTTGGAGGCCAAGTCAACGCCTCAAACTTGTGCTCCTCAAACCATTCCTGAAGCGTTTGTGCTTTGTGTCAGGAGCATTATCCTGCTGGAAGAGCCACAGCCACCAGAATACCGTTTCCATGAAAGGCTGAACATGGTCTCAGCAATGCTTAGGTAGGTGGAGCGTGTCAAAGTAACATCCACAAGGATGGAGGACCCAAGGTTTCCCAGCAGAACATTGCCCAAAGCATCACACTATCTCCGCCGGCTCCTTCGTCCCATAGTGCATCCTGGGGCCATATGTTCCCCAGGTAAGCCACGCACACACACCCGGCCATCCACATGATGTAAAATAAAACATGATTCCTCAGACCAGACCTTCATCCATTGGTCTGTGGTCCAGTTCTGATGCTCACGTGCCACTGTTGGTGCTTTCAGTGGTGGTTTTATATATACAAAATGTGCTGTCAAATTGTTTGATCCAAAATAAACATGTTTTCATAATGTGTGTATAATTATTTAAATATAAATACACACATGCATGTATATATTTAAGAAAATATTTTTTTATATTAATATATAGGTTTCTTAAATATGTACATGATTAAGTAAACAGAAATTAAGTAAACAAACTTTGACAGCACTAATATATTTATGTTTACATGAATGTACAAATCAACCTATTCCTAGTTGGTTATGCCTACCTTGTATCATTTATGTTCCATAAGATGCACAACTTGAATGAAATATGACTTAAATGTAGGTTTGTTGGATTAAGTGGGTCCATCCTGACTTTAGACTAAAGGAAGTTCATTCACAGCAAATTACAAAGATCTTTGTGGTTTTTAGACTACAGTTGAGGTGTAGTCATGTGCAATGACTTAATATCATGAGCCAGATGACAAAATTATTCAAATCAAAATACAATTAATAAATATTAAGTTAAAATGCTAGAGGGAAAAAAATATTTCTCCTCTCAATAACTGATTGTGTTGGGTAATGGTTGGCTTAAAAGTCAAAAAGGTTGAGAACCATAGATTTAACACCAGTCCTATCTGATACCATCCTAATGCCCGGTGCACATTGTATGATTTTGGGCTGTCCCATACAGAATATGACCAATCGTGGTGATTTCTGTGGTTGTGGTTTCTAAACGGAGGTTTATTGACTGCCTTGCAACCCAAGAGAACCTGTGAAAATTTTCTGACACTTGTCAGAAATTTCTCGTGATCATCTCACACTGTGTTTGCTTCAGATCTACAGCTACTGACTAGCCAAAACAAATGCACCATGAAATGGCGTTAAAACTTAAACCTACTTACCCTAAGCTCTAGTTGCAAAATTGGAATACCCACGTCCATTTTCTTTTTTTTTCACACCCTCCTTTTTTCAGGCAAATAAAAAATATATATATAAAGGTTCATCCTGCTCTTTTTGATTACAAGGTTTACGGCGTAGCCTACGATTCAATAAGTGTCATCATCGTACAGTCTACATACATGTGGTTCAGTGATCTGTACTGATCTTATAGGATTGCCGTAATCGCACATTAGAACCATGAACCTTCAGACACAAAACTCCAGGCAAACAGCCAAACCATTTTGCTTTAATTAAAAAAAACGTAGGTGACATAAAACGCTCAAACTGTGTATAGAAAACAAAAATAAATACAGTTGTTTCTTTATGGCATTTCCCTCCCACATGGGCGTTTTCTAAACAATAATCAGAATGAAAGGAGAAGCAGCCGAGAGAAGGCAGGTCCCAGTACAGGAATGGTTCGCCTCGTCAGTACAGTCAGTTTGTAATGGTCTGTTGAATCGCGTCGCCGTCGCTCAGCCTGATTTGAAGAGCAGGATGGCCACCTGACCCAGGTAGAAGTAGATGAAATGTTTGGTCTCGTGAGTCACGTAGCTGCCGAAGTTCCTTCCCACGATGCAATGCCAGGTAGGGTTGTACTTTTTGTCAAACTCCTGCATGGAAAGAAGACGTTTAAAGTCAATATGAATGTTTGCAAACCCATTCACTTAAAGCAAAAGACATGACTTTAATGGTTTCTTTGAAAGGAAGGGGTTGAAAAAGAAAAATGCAAAGATGCATTGCAATATTTGGAATAACTAACATCGTGCACAAGACTAAAAACATTCAGTAAACGTTAAATTTGGGTTGTCACTAATAACCTGACAATAAATTACACATGAGCACATCTTCACCGCTAAATATAAGCCTTAAAGAGTCAATGGACACCTGTAAAGTGTTCAGCCCAAATGGTGTATATTGTTATATTTCTATATTGAAATATCTGAAATCGTCAATAATTTTCAGCAGTGTCGATACACTGATATCAGCTGTTCTCTCTCTCTCTGACGGTAAACCGACACACACTTTCTCCTCTCACTCACTCGTCTCATTTGCTCTGGTTGAATAATGCTCGTATTGTGCATTATTTTACTAATTCCTAAGGGTTCGCTCTCACACCAAAAGCACACACAAACCAATGATATATATTATACTATATAAGTGGCGCACATAAAGCCTCTCAAACGACTTGCGAGTACCAAACTGAGTTATTCTTAATGGCTTATTGTGCTTAAATAGTCAGATACACACAAAACTAATTAAAAATGCCAGTCGGCGAGTATTCAGGTAAACAGGCAGTTTTGGAACGTAAACAGTTGAGAAAAAAAAAGAAGAAAAAAAAATGCATGTTGTGTAATATATTGGATCCGCGCATAAGCTCTTAAAGTGACAGTAGCTTAGTAAACCTTGCTGCTGTCTGTCATAAATGTTAATCAGACGAACACAATCATTATATTAAATAATATCCTGCCTCATCCGAGCTTTATAATGGCAGTGAATGGCGCTTGAGATTTTGAAGCCCAAAAAAGTGCATTCATTCATCATATAACTGCTCCACACGGCTTTAGGGGGTTAATAAAGGCCTTCTGAAGCGAAGCAATGCGTTTGTGTAAGAACAATATCCATATTTATAACATACACTATAATCACTGGCTTCGGGTAACAACCGTATGCGAGTCTAGCTCTGGCGAAGAGTGACCTCTGACCCGACACATGTCAATATGTCATGCGTGAGGTTAGAGGTCACGCTTCTGTTGGAAGTTATAAATAAAATAAATTATAAGTTATAAATATTAATATTTTACTTACAAAAATACATGGTTTCACAAAAGAAAAGGCCCTTATTAACCCCCGGAGCCGTGCGGAGCACATTCATGATTGATAGATGCATTTTTATGATGAATGAATGCTCTTTTATGATGGATGGATGCACTTTTATGATGGGTAGAAGCACTTTTATGATGGATAGATGTTCAACTATGATGGATAGAAGTTATTTTATGATGATAGATGTTCAATTATGATGGATTGATGCTCTTTTATGATGGATGGATGCTCTTTTATGATGGGTAGAAGCTCTTTAATGATGATAGATGCTCTTTTATTATGCATAGATGCACCTTTATGTTGGATAGATACACTTTTATAATGGATGGATGCACTTTTATGACGATAGATGGACTTTTATGATGGATTGATACACTTTTATAATGTATAGATGCAATTTCTTTGCTCTTCAAAATCTTCACCATTCACTGCCCTTATAAAGCTTAGAAGAGCCAGGATATTTTTACTATAACTCTGATTGTATTCGTCTGAAAGAATAAAGTCATACACACCTAGGATGATTTGAGGGCGAGTAAATCGTGGGATAATTTAAATTTTTAGGTAAACTATCCCTATACATGTAGTTTTCCCCGTGGCATTGAACATATTTATTTTTCAAGGTATCGAAGTTGGAAATTCCATTATTGAGTCCAAAAACTCGCGCGTTTACCTTCTTGATATAGGCAGCGATGTCCTTCTCGATGTTGTACTTCTCCAGCGCCTGTGTGGCACACTCCACAGCGTCCTGCTGCATCTCCTCGGACATGTCCGCATTCTTGATCACGGCCTTTCTGTCAGACATGGTTGTTCTGTAGCCATAAACAGAGACATTTCATGAGGAATTAATGAATTAAATCAAATCAGACAGAGAAACGCCCAAACAACACCCTGTGACGCACCCATACAGCTCTCTGCCCTGCCCCAATCAATCCCACAATCCTCAAGCATCTGCTGGTCAAACTGGTAAAGAATGGCCAGCCGTGAGAGCCAGGACTGGTGTTATGTAAAATCAGCACATGAGATGCTCCACTGCCATTATTCCATCTTTATTGCATAACATCACGTGGCATATTTTACCAGGTTACTGTTGCCATGGACACCTGAAATAAATCCTGTACTCAGCAACACAGATTCCACCAAACTTATACTTAATTTTAAATACTGTTCATATAACTTTAAATTGAATAAACCAACAGAATAGTCCTAAACTTATCAAATAAAATGTTTTCAGAGATGCGTATTTTATTAGTAGAACATACATGAATGGCGGCATGGTTATTTTTAGACATGAGGACTTCACACTTTTAAATGCGGAATGAATAAAAGACTTTTGCAGCCTTTTATTTATATTCTGATCAATCTCTTTTATTGTTATTATTATTCTATTTATGTTTAAGTCTGTAGCTGATTTAAATATAAGTGTGCAGTCAACTAGGTACAATATCGCTTACTCTGAATGGAAAAAATACTAGATATTCAGTTTTTATAGACTATTATGCAGTACAATCGGAAAAATGTAAGAGTTTTACCTTATTTATGCGCAGATTTCAGGACACAAAGAGAAAAGCGACACACTCGCAGCGTCTGTGATGCTCCCGCTGTGTGCTTGACCAAAGTAATGTAGGTGTGTAACTGCCGTTGGCTCCTCCCACTCCGGTTTTCCGAATCTGTAATTGGCCAGCTCTGCAAGAGTCTCGCTGCATTGTGTCCCTGCATTTTATTTCAGACCATCATGCATTGCGTTCAAGACGCTTCGCTGTACTCCATAGCAACATGGGGGGAATTCTCCGGAAAAAGGGCGGGAAAAATGTTGAAATGTGAAATGAAGCTGTTTATTCTTAACCAAGGTTAAAAAATATTTATTTTCATAAATATATGAGTGTTTAAAAACAAAACTGGGGTGAAACGTTATTCACAGCAGACAAATGAAACTGCAAAAAAATGTTGTAGAGATCAAGTGTAAGAAAATAATGCCAACACAATGGCATTTAACCCTTTAAAGCCCTTTTTTCCCCCTTTTACATTATTGCACTTCAAGATTCTTCGGAATGAAAAGTGCGTTATAAATAAAATATATTATTATTATTATTATTATTATTATTATTATTATTATTATATTAATAACAAGAACTGCTTAAATATAAGTTTTTTTTAAACTTTAGACAAAGTATAGGAATATAGAATAATAAATGTGTCTTTTGTTGAATATCTTATTTTAAACATAATTCTTTTAGGGCTCAATTATATGAGCACTAAGTATATGATATTGTGAGAATATTAAGCTCATACTCGAGGAGGGAAAAAACTCAGTTCTATTCAGAGACCCAAACGGAACAAAAATATGAAATTAAGTGCAGTACTTGTATATTGCAAAAAGTTTTAAGACACCTTCCTTTACATGCACATGAACTTTAATGACATGATCCCATTCTTAATCCGTAGGGTTTAATATGGAGTCAGCCCACCCTTTGCAGCTATAACAGCTTCAACTCTTCTGGGAAGGCTTTCCAAAAGGTTTAGGAGTGTGTTTATGGGGGATTTTTGACCATTCTTCTAGAAGCGAATTTGTGAGGACAGGCACTGATGTTGGACCATAGACTGTAAAAAAATATGGACGTAGTATCCTTGACATCACCCATAGGATTCCGATAAGCCGTTCTGAAGCTTAAAGTATGGGCGAGCTGGGCGTCGCCATCTTGTGAACAAGTCATCGCGTGTCACTCCCGGATTACAGAAAATGGGCAAAAAGGCGGGATGTGGGCGGAGCTTAGGTGACGCAATGATTATAGACGGCAGATAAATGGCTATCCACCTGTAACCACGCCCTTAATTATGCAGAACTTTAAGGCTTTATATAACGTAAACGAATGAGTTATAAAAAAATTCACCCCCCTCACAGTTGTCATGAAGTTCAAAATTAGCCGTATAGGCAAAAACACAATTTTTGGTTTTACATTCAATACATGTTTTTTTTCTGCTGTAAAGTTGGGCATTTTAACATGGGGCTCAATAAGATTCTGCTCCCTTCTGGAGCCTGACTCTTGTGGCCAGTTGAGGAATTGCAGTTTACATTACTTCCCTATTGGCTTCAAGAGAGATCGCGGGAGGTTGCCGCTTGTGTTGGACAAGAAGGCCTGGTTTGCAGTCTCCGCTCTAATTCATCCCAAAAGTTTTCTTTCGGTTTGAGCTCAGCAATCTGTGCTGGCCAGTCAAGTTCCTCCACACCAAACTCACTCATCTATGTCTTTATGGGCTGACGCTTTGTGCACTGGTGAGCAGTCATGTTGGGACAGGAAGGGGCCGTCCACAAACTGTTCCCACAAAGTTGGGAGCATGAAATTTTCCAAAATGTCTTGGTATGCTGAAGCATTAAGAGTTCCTTTCACTGGAACTAATGGGTCAAGCCCCACCCCTGAAAATCAACCCACACCATAATCCCCCCTCCACCAAACTTTACCCTTTGCACAATGCCATCAGGCAATGTTCTCTTGGCAACTGCCAAAACCAAAATAGGCCCAAATCAAGAGTTAATAAAAGTTCCACATATAATTAATTCTCTATTTTGTCATCTACAGACAGCATAGGATCTCTGGGGTGTAGAAGTTTATTAGCATTCTCACACGGTCTGGCTGTCTTTAGGACAGTCTTCTTCAAACAAAGCCAGGATGATGTGGCCCAGAGGGTTGTAGAGGATGCTTTCCACCTCTCCGCCACCATTGGTTGTCTTCTGGAAGTGGATCTCCAGGTTGTCCTGCAGGTTGTCTTTGACCATGATGTCAGGGATGCCCGTGAGCAGCACTGTGCGCATGCACTCTGAGTTACACATCTGAGAGGGAGCAACAGTCAGTTAGCGTCATAAACAACACTGGTAAAACAGTTTAAACTATCGTGACATACCTTCATCTGTGCAATCTCGCCATTGAGGAATGGAGTGACCTTCACCTTGTACTTTTTCTTACCAAAATCTACCTCATGATCCTGTTTGTCTGAGAGATGTTTGGCAACTGAAGACAAAGAAACAAATTAGAAATAAATACCTCAAGCATCTTGTGCTAAAAATGCATGAATTTGGTTGACGTACTATCATCATCTACGAAGGTAATGACCACAGTGCCAGAGTCGTGCAGCATGTCTACGTCCTCCACCTCGCCGCCGCCGTCCCTTTTCCGAGAGAAATGGATGTTCAGTTTGTCTAGTACTTTGTCCTCAGCTTCTTCCTTTGGCAGGTTAGATACTAGGATTCTGTGTGGACACACCAGTGTTTCCATCTAACAGATGGAGAGAAAAAGAGAGAGGCGTTTAATGTCACACATAGGAACACAACGCAGTCCACAAAATACAATTCATGTCGGTAAATGGAAGTCAGCTTGTCTGTCTCTATTACCTCAACATGTTCAGGTACCAGGAACTGAATGGGCTTAGCCTGCAAAGTGATTCTATGATCACAATCTCCAAGCTCCACCTTATGCTCCTTCTGGGTCAAGATTTTCTGAGCCACTAAAGATGCAGGATCATTTGAATGAAGGAAGAGAAGTTAAAGAGTTAGTTCACCCAAAAATGAAAATTATTTCATTAATTACTCACCCTCATGTCGTTGGACACCTGTAACACCTTCGTTCATCTTCAGAACACAAATGAAGATATTTTTGTCGAAAGCTGAGAAAGGCTTCAAAAAGGCCTCCATTGGGATTCAGTACATTTCCACTGAGCCACTCACAAGACCCATAAAAGGCACTAAAGACTTCGTTACAAAGTCCATCTCACTACAGTGGCTATACAATAATTTTACAATGCGACGAAAATAGTTATTGTGCGCACAAAAATCTAAATAACGATATAATCCACCAAATTATTGACGTGAACTCGACACATGCGCGAGAATATGACGCAGCTCCGCCGTTCGAGTCATAGCGAATACATGACCCGGAAGAGGAGGAGCGCCGCTATCGCGTGAGTTCACATCCGAGACCTACACGGAAGACAATATCTTGGCAGATAAAGTCATTATTTAGATTTTTTTTGGGCACAAAAAACTGTTCTCGCCGCTTGGTACAATTATTGTATAGCCACTGGAATTCTATAGCCAGTGGGTCAGTGGAAATGTACTGAATCCCAATGGAGGCCTTTCTGAAGCCTTTCTCAGCTTTCAACAAAAATATCTTCATTTGTGTTCTGAAGATGAGCGAAGGTCTTACAGGTGTCCAACGACATGAGGGTGAGTAATGAAATAATTTTCATTTTTGGTTGAACTAACCCTTTAATAAATCAATAAGTCACAAAAGCCCATGCATTACAGTGATTTTAATGATTACATTTTTGTGTGTGTGTGTCCCTTTAAATGCAAATGAGCTGCTGCTCCGGCCCCCTTATAAGAAGAGCGCGGAGCTTCAAGAGCTTGTGTTAGCAGCTCGGATTACCTCTCGCAAACACACTGAAAATATCAGAAACTGTTCAGCCTTTTATGTTCAAATGGGAGTCGGACAATGATGGAGAGACGAACACTTGATCATTGATTAGCAAATTCTGTCATGATAATATATAAATCGCTGTTGTGGGAACTGTTGTAAGACGAGCCAGAGAATATCTGCTGCATGACGAGAGAACAGGGATAGTTTAGTGTAATTACAGTTATGACTTATACTGTTATCTTTTATGACATGCTTGTGTTCATACTGTATTGTAATAAATGTGAAAAGACGGCTTGAGCGACTCCCAAATGTGCTCGACTACAAGAACTCTTCCTCTTCTCCGCATGGCCTTTGTGTGTGTTCCCGGGGATGGCGTCACTAATACATGTAGAAGCTTGTTGTAGTCCCTACCAGCCGTTTGTTGTAGTCCTTAAAAAGTGATTTCTTTAAAATAAAATATCTTCCTTTGCTTTCAACTTTGAGCGTCATAACTTTGCAGATGTTGTACATATGCTCAAACGACAACATTACACACTAACTAAAGTTAAAGAAGTGAAATCATAATCAAACACCCCTTTAAGAATAAAAAATATGGTTGGAAGCCTTTGAAAATTGTTGTGGACAATGAAGTTCCTTGTACTCGTGTAGGCCTACAGTATGGTCAAAAACAGTATAAAAATATCTTATTTTGTAAAAAATCATACAGTTTTGGAATTATGTGTATATTAGTTTCCCACTGTGATGATGCTACATACCATCCTTCTCCTCAAAAGTGATCATTGCTGTTCCACCCTCCATTGGATAAACTATACGTGAATCCACATCAAAACTCACAGCATGTGCTCCATCTTTTGTCTTTCCTTCAAAAACTACTCTCCTCTCAGGCACCGCCGTAGAGATCTGTGGAGGAAATGTGTTAAAGGGACAGGTCACCCAAAAATGTAATTCCTCTCCCTCATGTCGATCCAAACCCTTAAGACACAAATGAAGATATTTCTGATGAAATCTGAGAGCTCTCTAACCCTCATAGACAACGATTTAATAAGGTCCAGAAAGGAAGTAAAGACTTTGTTAATATAGTTCATGTGACTCCAGTGGTTCAACCTTAATGTTATGAAGCCACGAGAATACTTCAGTGCGCAAAAACAAAACAAAAATAACGACTTTATTCCACAGTTTCTTCTCGTCTGTGTCAGACTCTTAAACTGTTGGTCAGCTCCTGTGTCATCACACGCGTCACATGAACAGCTTCGGCCAATGGTAAACCGGCGTTCATGGCATATCTCTGACATCACTCAGAAGAGCTGCACTGTATACACCAACAGCGCACAAGACTGACACGTAAGACAAGAAATCATTGAATAAGGTAATTATTTTTGTTTGTTTTGCTCACTAAAGTATTCTCGCCGCTTCATAACATTAATGTTGAACCACAGGAGTCACATGGAGAATTTTAACAATGAATTTACTTCCGACCTTAAAAGCTAAATCGCTGTCTATTGAGGGTCAGAGAGCTCTCAGATTTTATCAGAAATATCTTCATTTGTTTCTGAAGATGAACGAAGACCTTACGGGTTTGAAACAACATGAGTAAGAGGAATTAATGATAGAAAATACATTTTTGGGTGAACTAACACTTTAATCTCACTTTGTGAGTAATGTTTCCATACATTTTTTAAATCAACATGGACATTTTACGGTCAAATTTATATGAATATAAAGGAAAATATTTAGAATACAAGTAAAATAATTTGTGTGAGTATATGTGTGTGTACTGTGTGCAATATTATGTGTATAAATACACACTTATGCATGTATATATTATATATAAGAAAAAAAAGATAGATGTGAAAGATAAAATATGTATATATAATATACATGCTATTTCTTAAATATACTGAATGTGTATGTATATATACATAATAATTATACACAGTATATATTATGTAAACACAAACTTTTATTTTGGATGTGATGAATCGATTTGACAGCACTGATTTATACTTTGACACCTTAAACCTCAGTTTGTTTTTTCCGACGGCTGTTTTTATGGTCCAGGCTTTGCAACTCCTCTTTTATTTTCATGATCTCCATCTGCAGCCTGTTTTGCTCCTCCTGTATAATTCTGCATTTCTCCTGCACACAGAGGAACCCATTAACATTAAGTATAAAATATCTTTAATAAGGGGATATAATGAGTGTGTTTATTTATACAGACCTTCTTTTTCTGTATTGTCTTAGTATATTTCTTGTTTACTTCCTCATTTGACACTTTCCTGCCCTCAACTCGTTGTCTAAATTCCTTGGCAAATGTTTTGTTTTTATCGATGCCATCTCTCAGTGTTTTTTGTTCCTTCAATAAGCCTTCAAGCTGTTCCTGCGGACAGATGAGAGGACATCAATGCCTTGAATTTTGGTGAACAGGTATCCAGCTTTACAAGCGACTCACAAACCTTGCATTTGTGGATCTCCTTCTGTTTACTGTCCATAACAAGAGCGAAATCCTGAGTTGGAAAGACATGACAAACAGGGTCAATTTACTGAATACAGAATCTAACGCCAAAAAAGTTCTTTGCCTCAGTAGACATTTATACCAAAAAATAAAAAAATAAAAAAACCTGTGAACAAGCACAAAGTTCACACTGTTACCCAAGACAGAAGAAGGTTGTTCTTTATAAACTAGGTGATTCAAAAGGCAGGACGAGTTGTTGGAGTCGTAAAAAAAGCAATGTGAAACACTTGAAAAATAGGAAAAAATAACTTTTTTTTAATTGTTTTTTTCCTTCATTTTTTAAAATGAAATATTCGGACACTATACTCTTTAACTTGTGATATGCACTACCTTTTAAACAACGACAAAATATTCAGTTAAAGGTGCACTATGCAAATTTTCTAAACGGCTCGCGAGTACGCGGGGACTTTTATTATGACGGGACGAGACACAGTCGCCGGGCGCCCGCACTTCCGCTTTTTCTGGTCAGGTAAAAACAGCTATTTTTAGAATATATGATACATTTAAGGGGCCAAGGGCTTCGGCCATCCGTCCACTCTCTTCCCTGAACTGAAATGAAGTAGTGGGCTGTACTTTCCACACGATTGACATCAGGTTCAAGTACGCCAGGTTGGCTGGTGGTTATGTTGCCTGCATACCGCCTCCCATGGCCGAGACTGGTATTACCATACCTGGCTGTCGGGCCGAGGCTAGTAATGCTACTGCTAATTAGTAATTGATATCTCTGCACTATAACTTGACATTTTTTTAATTAAAACATCGCCCTTATTTCTTCTCATTCTTTTGATGCGTGTAGGTCATTTTTTAGATATTTTTACCTCAATTTTTACAGATGGCACCTTTAACAGAGGATGTTTGACTGACATGTAACCAATCACAGTTAGTTTTGTTCCACGTCACGTTTAGGGCTGTGAAAGTGTAAAGTTGGTGTCCCTGCAATAACAGACTGGCGTTCATCTATAAATTATTCACACGTCGCAAATAAATCCTATATTCAACCAATAAGACGAACTTCAAAACTACTGAAGTGTTTCCAGATAAGTATGCTATCAGACGTTCAGCCAATGGCCTGTGGCCGTGCCGTCCGAGTGACTTATTGTGACTTTTCGTTAACTTCTGTCACTGCATGAAAAGTGGGATTTTCGTCAGTAAGCGGCACTGTAGATTGTCGTGGAAGATCAGGTTTACGACTGTACACGGCAGTTTGCAGGCGACACCGAAAACTGCCGTGAATTGTCAGAAATTGACGTGGGTCTTGCTTGGCAGTTGTCCCCCCCAAGACCCCCCTTCCCTTAACTCCAGGGGAGGCTTTAACATGTAAATGAACATGCTGTGAGCTATACAAATGCAAATCAGGGTAGCAGGAGTTTTAACCCATGTGACATTTTTCTAAAAGGTATGAACTTCCTTCTAAGAAAATCTCTTAGATAGATCAGGCTCAGTATAGCCTAATTGTAAAATCTTAAACTTAAGCTTGAATTTATATATTTGATGAAAGTATTCTAGATTATTTATTGTGTGTCATTTGCAATCAGTCCCCGTGAATTCAGTGCGACTCGCAATTTTGACCAATCACTGCAACTTTTACCAATCATTGCGGTCTCCTGCTAATAAGCGGCGTCATACATCAGCAAACTTTATATATCATATATCATTGCCTGTCAAAATTAACGTGTTAACGCAAATTAATTTTAACGGCACTACATATATATATATATATATATATATATATATATGTGTGTGTGTGTGTGTGTGTGTGTGTGTGTGTGTATATATATATATATATATATATATATATATATATATATATATATATATATATATATATATATATATATATATATATATATATATATATATACAGGGGTTGACATTAACTTTTTTGCTCACCGGCCACCGTGGCTAGTGGTTTTCCAAAGTTACTAGCCACTCAGCATTTTCACTGGCCACAATTTTGCTGTTTGGAAATTACATTGTATATGTTTAAAGTTGACTTTGGCATATATAAATTACTTGATTTTGAATCATTTTACTTTATTTAGAAGATTTAAAACCCTTTCAAACATTCAAATGCAGAATGACCCCCCAAATCTTGTATATCAGCTGGGATGTGCAGGTGGGCAAGGGGTGGGCAATATAATAGATTATAATAGAATATAATAGGCTAATATGAGAAAGGTAATATGACAGGCTATGAGTTATTTTAGTTAGGATATATATATATATATATATATATATATATATATATATATATATATATATATATATATATATTATATATATAATTTAAAAAATACCCTAAGCAAATTACAAAAACAATAGTTATTAAAAATAAAATAAAAATTCCGATACTAATACGACACAATGTAATTTATTGAATGTAATTGTCATTGGATACGACTTTCATCGAAAAGAATGTAACAAAATGTGGGCGTGGTCTGTGTTGTGAAATGAAACCACATTAAAATTTCCCTTAAACTGCGTTTGAAACATACAGCAAAGCAGCGACAGAGGAAAACACAGAGCCTGATATTATGCAAACATTTACCAATAATGTGGAAAGCGTTTTAAATCTGTTCAGTGGAAAATCCGCTGTGACGAATCTGTCCTCGTCTAACATCTGCTGTAAATCCAGGTAAAACTAGCTGCGTGCACGCGCCCGTCCCCAGATAACATGATCCCCAGTTGATCCGTAACACCGGCGGGAAGAAACAGCTGAATGCAATCAGTGGGCTATCTCGTCAGCTTGCTCAGTTTGCTGCCGATTTTAACGAGCAGTTAACTTTAGTAATCTCCAGGTTGCTGTCCATAGATGATAGGTTGCTTGCTTTGGAGTCGAAAAACTGTGTGGAAGATACTAACTTTAAGAAGAGAAGACGAGTGCCTAAGAGAAGACCAGTCCTAAGATTGCGGTAAGACTGTTATCTAAGCTAAAGTAACCTAAAGCAAAGCTTTTTAAGTAGCACAAGCTGAAATTAGCCTTGTAAAAGAACAAATGTAAGTTGCTTTATAAAAGTGTTTTCTTTTTCTGGTCATTTTACAGGAAGCAGTACGCCGTCTTCACAACTTCTTCATAACACTCATTTAATTGTTTTCCAGCTGCATGTAAGACAGAGACAGTACGCAGGAGGTACAAACATCCAGTTCTTGAAAAGCTGTGAAGAGTTCAACTCGGAGTCGATTGAGAAGAGGGTAAGATTTATTAGATTAGATCCGTTTTTGGTCAGTGTGACTATTTTTCAGGTGCGTTTTACGCAGTACATCGCGCAATACTGATTGTCTTTATTGTTTGTTTTTACAGCTGCTACAAGCAAGAAAGAGTGTGTTAGCTGAGGATATGAGGTGGGCCTTTGGAAGTGCGCTACCATAGACCTGATGTCTGATGATGAAGACGGCATCGTTCGCGCGGTGTCTGGATGGACTGTTTGACCAGCCGGGAGCTCGCCGAGCTCTGTGCCATATGGCAAGCCAGAGTATTCACAATCGCCTGGTCGGACGTCTGATTGCACACTGACGCGTCAAAAGCGCGCGTTTTCACTGCAAAACGCGCGTCCTCGACGTGTGTTTTGGCACAAAAACGCGCGCTCTTAACGCGCGCTTTGGTATCATGGAAAACGCGCGTCAAAAACGTGCGTTTTTGTCTACCAAAACGCGCGTCCTTGACGTGTGATTTGCTTATTAAAAACGCGCGTTCTTGACGTGCGCTTTGGAATGACCAAAACGCGCGTTTTCGACGTGCGTTTATCTTAACAAAAACGCGCGTCAAATACGTGCGTTTTGCTTCAGAAAAAGCGCTCGTTATGAACGTGTAAACGGGTAAACCCAACAGGCAGTGCAGAACGTGTGTTTGAAGTGTCCACCGGGCGAAGAGAACGCGCTCTTTCATTAGTGTTCTCAAGCTTGCATGTCAAAAGCCTGTTCACTCCATAGGGCTTGAGTCTGTTATGCTTTTGTCTGCTGTATGTTTAGGACTCTATTATTATCATTAAACTCAACCAAAATAACATGGAATTATTATCGAAGATAAATTTGACATTGGATTATTATAACTCAACAGTTATAATCCCATCTAATTCATATGAAATATGCATATGAAAACGTAAAACTTGTATTTAAAAGTGGGGATGACGTTGGATAAATAGGCCCATACCTAGGTATGTAAGGATACAATAAAATACTACACCACAATTATGATCAGTTTAGCTATAGCTACAGATCACTGATATAGTTGCCTGTCTGGATTTTTTTTGGTGGTGTAAATATAATTTATTCTGAAGCAGTATTCTTATGCAAGTTTTTATCGGAATCAGCATATTTGTGTCATTTGCCCACGATGTTTTGAATGTAATAATAATAATAATAATAATAATAATAATAATAAGTAAGAAATGTTGGAGGGAAATGATTTGACTTTTGAACCGCCAGTGGGTGGCGTCAAAAGACCGTCTTAATGAGTAAGTGATTCAAACGATTGGTTCAAATGGATGATTCACTCAATAATGAGATGTTTATGAATAGGAAATTACTACATCGCTGGCTTAAATTAACTCCAAATAGGTTGGAAATTAAAAATCATACACACACTTACAATAATAATAAAAATGTGAACATTTAGTAATAAACAATTTAATGTCCATTGTTTAATTATTACTAATTAAACCTAATAAATGATCATTTCCGACATATTTGATGTTCATTATAAGCAAGCAACAAAGTGATTTTTAAACAACTATTGAGTTAAATAAAACTGCTTAGCAGGTTGGGCAAACATTTTACCCAACCGCTGGGTTAAAACAACCCAATTGCTGGGTTTGTTCATTTTCATCTCAAATTGGATGACTTTTTTTTTAAGTGTGTTTCTAAAACGTGAATGCATGTCATGAATATGAACCAGGCCTACTTGTAATGGACTCTTGTACGAAATCCTTCACATTTCAAATAGTGATGGTATTCAGGAAAACAGCACTCAGGGTCATGTGATGCTGCTTAACTATATCAGATGTTATGAATATAACCTCCACATTTTGACATTTTTACCACAGCACCTGTTGAGTTTGTGTGTGCTGCACTCATTTGTTTTTATTCCTTTATGAGCACAATCTTGTTAACATCACTACACTATATATAATTTGTAATGTATATATATAATTAATGTAGGCTATATGTCAAACTTATCTGACCACTTGTATTTTTCTCGGAGGGTTAGTGTTGTTGCTGTAGTGCTTTGGCTACTGACATGATGAGATTTTTTTTTCATCACCTCGGACAGCAATTACAAAAAAAGTGTAATTATGCCGTAGGTTTCAGACCAAATATGATTTGTGTCACAAAATCTGAACACAGAAATCATAATTTTGACGTTCTGGTTAACCTGAACAGAAGCAAACCCAGCCTATATTACCTATATATACACATGTGCGTCTCAATAAGTTAGAATGTTATGGAAAAGTTTATTTCAGTAATTCAACTCAAATTGTGGAACTTGTGTATTAAATAAATTCAATGCTCACAGACTGAAGTACTTTAAGTCTTTGGTTCTTTTAATTGTGATGATTTTGGCTCACATTAAAAAAAACAACAACAACGAAACATCAATTCCCTCTCTCAACAACTTAGAATATGGTGACATGCCAATCAGCTAATCAACTCAAAACACCTACAATGGTTTCCTGGGCCTTGGAAATGGTCTCTCAGTTTGGTTCACTAGGGCACATAATCATGGGAAAGACTGCTGATCTGACAATTGTCCAGAAGACTACCATTGACACCTTCACAAGGAGAAGAAGCCACAAACATTCATTACCAAAGAAGCTGGCTGTTCACAGAGAGCTGTATCCAAGCATGTTAACAAACAGTTGGGTGGAAGAAAAAGATGCACAACAAACCGAGAGAAATGCAGCCTCAAGAGGTTTGTCAAACAACATTGATTTTAAGAATTTGGGTGAACTTCACAAGAAATGGACTGAGGCTGGGGTCAGATCAAATGCCACCACACACAGACGTGTCAATGAATTTAGCTACAGTTGTCGTATTTCTGTTGTTAAGCCACTCCCGAACCACAGGCAATTAATATGTATTCACACAATCCACACAAATGTATATATTTAAGAGAAATGTGATCTATGTACAAAATATTTTTATATTACATTTTAAAATATTTTATGAATGCCACACCACCTACAATGTGTCGGTTAAATAGCCTATAAAGATTTAAATGATGGCTGTAATAACTTGTTTTTATGACCGATTGATTTAAACATTAACGAAGGCAACTCCAACAGAGTAATTACAAATATAATGGCTATAGGCTACATATAAAATGCTATGCATTTTTAATAGGAATCAAAGTCTTTCTCAATTTTCATATTCTGTCGAAAACAATTTAAAAGAGAACTGCAACTTTTTTTATCTCACAATTCTCACTTTATGACACGTAATTGAGACTGTAGATAATGCAATTCTGAGGCAGAAAAGTCAGAAATGTTAGAAAAATTAGCAATTATAGGCTATACAAAAAAGATAGCATTTAAAAAAAAAGTTGTGTGGTGGAAAGCATCGCCTCAGTTCAGGTAGCACGGATCAAGCGTGAACTGATAAACTCTTCCTCTTTTCTAAATTACAGCAGCAAATAAACATGAATGAACATCAGAGGGAATTCTGACATATATGCAAAATACCGAAAATGCATTGTGTTTCTAATCGATCAATCTGTGTTTAAACCGCATAAAGACGGTTATTTTTAAAGTTATTTTTATTTATTTATATTTTGTTGTTATTTTCATTCATTCATTCATTTAAAAATAAGCTAAATTCTGAAATATTTGGAGTCTGGGGTTTTCCAAAAGGTGGAGCTTATATAATTTCCTATTTTCTTTAGACTTTAGTAATTTTAGTGCGGTTTACACAAAGCTGGCCTAATTAGCCTACAGTTGAGCATATGTTATAGACAATAATTTATATGTAGGCTATATTGTGCTATGTTTGATGATTTCAGCCAATGATTTGCCAGAGAGCCTACACTAAACGACCCAATAACGTTTAAGTACTATTTTTGTTGTTTTTGTTTTACCTTAAGACTCTTTAAAGCTATGATTTTATAAGTTTGATGAAATAGCATAAAATATAAATGTATAAACTCTTGTGGTGAAAACAGCAATGCACTGCTAGTTTAGTTTGCAGAAGCACTGCTAACCTTCATATGTTTACAAAATTGCATGCATGAAAACATAATATATTTTAATGATTGTTTTAGTATACCATGATTAATTATGCATATAATAACCATAGGTAATATAGCCTAACCTTAATTCCTTTCCAAAGATGACTTGTACCAATAAATATTCAAAATGTAATTATATATAGTGTAGTGATGTTAACAAGATTGTGCTCATAAAGGAATAAATATGAAAATGAACAAACCCAGCAATTGGGTTGTTTTAACCCAGCGGTTGGGTAAAATGTTTGCCCAACCTGCTAAGCAGTTTTATTTAACTCAATAGTTGTTTAAAAATCACTTTGTTGCTTGCTTATAATGAACATCAAATATGTCGGAAATGATCATTTATTAGGTTTAATTAGTAATAATTAAACAATGGACATTAAATTGTTTATTACTAAATGTTCACATTTTTATTATTATTGTAAGTGTGTGTATGATTTTTAATTTCCAACCTATTTGGAGTTAATTTAAGCCAGCGATGTAGTAATTTCCTATTCATAAACATCTCATTATTGAGTGAATCATCCATTTGAACGAATCGTTTGAATCACTTACTCATTAAGACGGTCTTTTGACGCCACCCACTGGCGGTTCAAAAGTCAAATCATTTCCCTCCAACATTTCTTACTTATTATTATTATTATTATTATTATTATTATTATTATTATTATTACATTCAAAACATCGTGGGCAAATGACACAAATATGCTGATTCCGATAAAAATAAGAATTTTTTTCTTATTGCATAAGAATACTGCTTCAGAATAAATTATATTTACACCACCAAAAAAAAAACCAGACAGGCAACTATATCAGTGATCTGTAGCTATAGCTAAACTGATCATAATTGTGGTGTAGTATTTTATTGTATCCTTACATACCTAGGTATGGGCCTATTTATCCAACGTCATCCCCACTTTTAAATACAAGTTTTACGTTTTCATATGCATATTTCATATGAATTAGATGGGATTATAACTGTTGAGTTATAATAATCCAATGTCAAATTTATCTTCGATAATAATTCCATGTTATTTTGGTTGGGTTTAATGATAATAATAGAGTCCTAAACATACAGCAGACAAAAGCATAACAGACTCAAGCCCTATGGAGTGAACAGGCTTTTGACATGCAAGCTTGAGAACACTAATGAAAGAGCGCGTTCTCTTCGCCCGGTGGACACTTCAAACACACGTTCTGCACTGCCTGTTGGGTTTACCCGTTTACACGTTCATAACGAGCGCTTTTTCTGAAGCAAAACGCACGTATTTGACGCGCGTTTTTGTTAAGATAAACGCACGTCGAAAACGCGCGTTTTGGTCATTCCAAAGCGCACGTCAAGAACGCGCGTTTTTAATAAGCAATTCACACGTCAAGGACGCGCGTTTTGGTAGACAAAAACGCACGTTTTTGACGCGCGTTTTCCATGATACCAAAGCGCGCGTTAAGAGCGCGCGTTTTTGTGCCAAAACACACGTCGAGGACGCGCGTTTTGCAGTGAAAACGCGCGCTTTTGACGCGTCAGTGTGCAATCAGACGTCCGACCAGGCGATTGTGAATACTCTGGCTTGCCATAGTGCCACACTGCAGTCGAGATTAGAGGCGATTCCAAAGAACAGGGCAACGCACGACAGACGTCTCCAGACGTCTGAAAAATGGACTTAAAACAGACAGAATGGCGCTAGTTACCTACAGCTCTGAAGCGGAAAACAGAGACTTCATGGTGCTGTAGGATTTTGGGCTTCTCGTGAGCTTCCTATTGTTGTGTGGGCAGATCTCAAACGTTTTGCATTTGGTTGTGTGTTTGTTCTAATAAAGCTCTTTCTTCGAATAAACTGCACGTCCCTGGCATATTTTCCTTTCCTCAATAAATGAATGTCCTTGATGGTTATAATAGCGTAGTCCATAGGATAACAATGACATGAATATAAAACATAATAGCATATCACATGAATATGAATATATACAATTAAAAAAGAATATGCAAATCATAATTTTATATATATATGTGTGTAAAATTATTATAATTTGGGGGTTTAAATTTATTAATTTATTACCCAGGTTGACCAATAGTAACAGATCTGCCAACCAATCACGAGTGATATTTCTTGTTTCAATGTAGTAGTTTCAACCAATACTGAGTGAGGAAATTCAAGCCATTCCGGCAAGGCGCCGCCCAGAGCTGCTATTCATATGCTAATTAGAGCCATTAGCGCCGGCGCCAGCATGCCTCCGCAAGCTCCACATACGTCATGGTTCGTTTCCGTCAATATGTGGCACAGACGAACGCGACGTTCACAGGCTGTAAACTGACGTTAATTGTCGAAAATCAGGGAGATTTCCGGCCGTTTACGGGGACGAAAATCCCACTTTTCATGCAGTGTGTATAGCTTACTTTTTTGATGTGTACCCTAATCATATTTTTGTGTGTGTGTGTGCATAGTTTATAAATAAACAGATGAGACAAACATACTGTGGTGATTGTGAAACGAACAGTATAAGAGAGCATTTGTTTAGCCAGAGGTGAAACTTCCTGGTGGCGCTGGCACATCGTTCCCAGCAGACATTAGCTGTGACTTACATAAAATGTGGGTAAAATGTTGGACTACAGACATTTTCCTCTTTGTACATTAATAATTTGATAGGATTAGAGTGTAATACAAAACTTACTTTCTTTCAGGAAGTTTCCCCTCAGGACATTTTCTCTCAGAACAAAACAGAAAATGGCTGTTGACAAATGGATCCAGTTTTAACTGGTTTGGCACAGACTACTGTTGGAAGACTGGATGAACCCAGCCTAATCTACTGCCGATTAGATTTCGTCCTGCAGCTCAGGCTGGAAACCTGTACGTATTTCTTTCCTGCTTCTGTTACAAAAATGCGTGGACCAACCATAAACCAGTTTATCGACCTGGATCGCTATTTATTGGCAGGTTTAACACAATGACGGATAAAGAAGCAATGGATCGTTAGTCTGATGGTTGAAGGACTATCCAATTGTGTACAGAGTCATTTGAACTATGCCCGTTGATCACTTCTCTTGTGCAGAAAATACAGAGCAGACTCCCCAGACCAATGTTCAATCTTAAATTCAGCTTGGTCTGGTGCATGATATCCAGACGACAACATTAGGTTACATTGACCCAGCGCTGTGAAGGTAAGTGATGACCCAGCAGCTGAGTTACAGAAAAACTAATCAGAACTAAAATATTAAAAACAACCCAATAAAATGAGCCAGCAGGCTAAACCCATCTGAGTTTAAAATAAAACAACAACATTTTTTAGAGTAATAAACTAAAGCATTCATGAGATCAGCGCATGTTTGTTGCATTGGCAGATTGTGTGCAAATCTTTGATCATGTTGATATTGTTGATTATAGATAGGCCTTAAATAAACACATTTTAACAACAGTATAATAAATGTGATGCCTTATAGGTTTAATATGTTTGTGGAAAACAGGATACAATTTGTTAGGATTCTTTGATGAATAAAGTTAAAAAGAACAGGATTTATTAGAAATATAATTGTTTTGCAACATTATAAATGTCTTTCCTGTCACTTTTGATCTATTTAATGCACTCTTGCTGAATTAAACTATTAATTTCTTTCAAAAACTTGTACTGACCCCTCAATATATACAGTATAGGGAAATTCTTACATAGTGTCTTACCTTATTTATGTGTGATTGATGTGAAGCTTCACCCAGTGTGTGTGTGTGTGTGTGATGCGTTTAAACTAATGTGTGTGTGAATCCTCCTGTTCCTCCATCACAACCCCGCCACATCTCACCTGACAACATTCACAAGATTACTAAAATAATGACTGTTTCTAAACACAGGAAATCAAACCATGGCATGCGATACCGTTCTTAGGAACATGTATTTTTACCATTTATTGCATGAATAAATTACACAAATTCACTCTTCGAAAAAAAGGTACAGTTCTGTCACTGGGGCGGTACCCTAAGGTACAAAAGTTAAAAGGACATCTTTGTACCTGACTCACCCCTAAATGGTACAGATTAGTACCTTTTCGGTTTTGTAGCACCGCCCCAGTGACAGCACTGTGTGTTTTTCACCTCAGCAACATCACTACAGCCGTCAAAGCCCACAGACAAACTTTAAAATAACAACTTAATGCAGTTTTACATTCAAAATATGTGAAATTAGGCTACCTCGTTATGATGATTCACTTATTTTCTGTGTAAAAAAGACATGCAAGACGGTTTTCAACTGAAACTAAACCAAAACTATTTGTGTGAATTGTAGAACAAGTAGGACTAGATTTTTAATGCTCAAATTAAAACAGATGAATGACAGGATCTCTCTCTCTCTCTCTCTCTCTCTCTCTCTCTCTCTCTCTCTCTCTCTCTCTCTCTCTCTCTCTCTCTCTCTCTCTCTCTCTCTCTCTCTCACACACACACACACACACACCATTTGGCATTTGTAGCCTACTCTCAACCGGTTTCTGTCACGAATGCTCTGAGAACTTGGGTAATATCCAGTTGTAGCTCAATTGGAGAATCCAGAATAGTCTAAACGAAGGGTCCAAACACACGCAAACAATTCTTCAATGAAAATGACAGAGAAACAGGTTTATGTAGGCCTATAGGCTGAGACTTATGCTGCCTTCACGTGCTATCGGAAGTTTCCTACTTCCCACTTCAGAAGTCGTGATTACGAGCTTGTTGTGTTCAGGTGCTTTGTTGTCGGAAAGAATGGAGGACGCCAGGTTCATACTTTTGTGTGTCTTTGGAAAATGTTATTTTAACACTATAACCATTTCAGTCATTTCCCGGTCCCAGAAAATCACAGAATCACTGGCAAACACAGCAGCACAACACGAAAGCATATCGTTTATAATCACATTCACAATAAAGTCATAATGTAGACAAGATAAGGCTGCTTAATGACTAAAATGGCAATAGTTTTCAGCCATACAGGATCCTATTGTATAGCTACTTTACCACACTAGTCAGCTTGCTAACTATTCTGGAATGATGGTCAACTAGATGTGATTTTTGATGTGTTTAAAATACACAATATGCTTCAACTGATTATTAATTAATGTAAATATGTGCTACTTTAACGACAAGACAAGACAATTGAATTGTTGTGGGAAAAAAACCTAATAAAACACCTGCCACAGCAGAAATTTGTCTCCCATCTCCCATTTTTAACGGTTATGCCACGCCCATCTCGGGAACTTGGGTATCAAAATTATTTTCGAACTTCCCAGTGGAAAACACGACATCAGAGCGCGTTCATGTGTAATTTTTACCTCGAAAACTCATATTTACGATGATTCCGATAGCACGTGAAGGCAGCATAATGCCGTCTTCACGTGCTATCGGAAATTTGATAATTCCCACTTCTGAGGTCGTGATTACGAGCTCATCCCATTTAAATTTTGAAATGGGAGGGCGTTCATGTGCAATTTGGAAACTCGTATTTACGATAATTCTGATAGCACGTGAAGGCAGCATTATATGAATTTGAACCACAACCGAATGAGTCCGGGCAAAGTTTGATCATGGAGACTGAAGTTCCTGAAAGGGCAATGGGATTCAGGGAAGGAGTGCCCACTAGTGGTCAACATGGACACACCAGCTGCACTGCAAAAAATGCATTTCTTACTTAGTATTTTGTCTTGTTTCTAGTCTAAATATCTAAAAATTCTTACATTAAGAAACATTTACTAGACAAGTAAAAATTATTGTCTTGTTTTGGGAAAAATTACTCAAAATTAAGAGAGTTTTTGATTAAAATAAGCTAAATATTCTCCCAGTGGGGTAAGTAAAGTAATGTGATTTTAAGATTATTTTACTTACCCCACTGGCAGATTCTTTTGCTTATTTTAAGCAAAAACTCTCTTAATTTTGAGTTATTTTTTTATAGGGAAGCGATGGATCGTTAGTCTGATTGGTTGAAGGACTATCCAAATGGTACAGAGTCATTTGAACTATGCCCGTTGATCACTTCTCTTGTGCAGTAGAAAATACAGAGCAGACTCTCCAGACCAATGTTCAATCTTAAAAGATTCAGCTTGGTCTGGTGATACACAGAGAACAACATTAGGTTACATTGACCCAGCGCTGTGAAGGTAAGTGATGACCCAGCAGCTGAGTTACAGAAAAACTACTCAGAACTAAAATATTAAAAACAACCCAATAAAATTAATGAAATAAAGTTTTTTCTTTTAAATTATTTTTTTGTGTAATAAACTAAAGCACTCACGAGATCATGCATTTTTGTTGCATTGGCAGATTGTGTGCAAATCTTGATATTGTTGATTATAGTCAACAATTTTTTCCCCCAAAAACGTTTGCTTGTTAAGTAAATTATTTTTGGTTTAAGAATTTTTAGATGTTTGGACTAGAAACAAGACAAAAATCTCAAAGAATTTGTTGATTCAGTTCTGTTGTAAGATCAGCCATTATTAAATTAGTTCATTTCATAAAGCAGGTCAGCTCAGTTCAGTTCTCATACAGTAAAGTCATATCAATAATAGTGTTGACATTTAAATGACGCCCATAAAGTGTTCAGTCCAACTAATGCTGTCAAAAATATATAGCCCAAACTGAGCAAAAAATATGCAATTTGGAGAAGATGCTGATGTTTAAATGGCCAAAACCAAAGATGAAATCAAATGCTTTAATGTGAATCAGTATATCTGCCATTAATAAGTCTTAGTAAGATGATATTTAAATACTTACCGGGAGTTTTATGATAAAAGCTCTAGTTTTAAAACATTATGCAATGCAATATGATGATGATTGACAGATGAACTAATAACCCTTCCTCAAAAGCCTGATGATCCCTGTAAAAATGATATTTTAAGTAACTCATCAAAATAAGTTTACTTCAACTTTTTAATTAAACTTATAAAACATTCAATTTAAAATTGTAATTTAGTTTAATGTAAAATGTAGTGAGTTGAAATGACTTAAGCAGCAACTGAACTTGTTGAAATTTTTGATATTTTACTATGTTAAACATCCGATTAAGCCGACAGTGATCACACAGCACTGAACGGTGTGTTTTACAGAAATCTTGAGCTATTCTTGCAGATTCATCTCATCCTCATGATTTTAATGTTTCTTCTGATGTCAGAACGTTGTGTTTGCTGTTTGTGTTTATTGTGTGTTTTTGTCACGGGTGTGTGTGCAGGCAGGAAGACCAAGACAGGTAAATGCAGTTACCTAACGTAGTTTAATTGTAAAGACTAAAGACAGCCAATCACACAACACCTCTAACATCTAACTAACAGTGACCAGAAAAAGACTGAGGGAAAAGGAAAGAACGTAAATGGAAAACAGAAACAGGATAATAGGACATCGCTGAACTAAATAAACTGACGGTTAATGGGGAGACAGATGAGTGACAAAGAAATTTGATTTATGAAAACAAACTGAAAGTCCATGAACAAAACTAACACATTTACAAATTTTATGATGTGCCAAAACATGCCCTTTTGGCTTTTAATAAACTTTGACTTTAGGTGATCATATAAAAACAAGTGTTCATCTTGAAATATTAAAAATATCAAAGTAATTGGTAAATACTTGATAAAAATCAGTGCAGATTTCAAAGCATAAAGACACATGAAGCATGGTCTGAAGGAGGTTTTATTAATTATGTGATAAAACAAAGTGAGTTTGAAGCGTTGCTGACCCTCAGGCAGTTCTGAAGAGCAAAATTCTTCTGTCACCAACAGAGAAGCTGATGTAACTGTTCATTTTATGTCACACATGGGAAGCACAATTCCCCACAATGCATTGCCAAGTGCCCCCATGCTTTGTCTCAAATTCCTGCAAGGAAAGACACAGTATTAATGTTTCACAAACTCACAACAAAAGCACTCAATCTCCACCATCAAGATCCTGACAAACAGCACATTTTCACAATTTCACTAAGACACTCCAGTCTCTCAGTCTTACTCTAGAGAACTAACCTTTGTGATGTAGCGAGCAATGTCACTTCCCTCTTCATACATATTCACAGCCAGAAGAGCCTCACGCTGCCTTTCGTCACTCATCTCTGAATTATGGATCTCAATCGATTTCTTCGCCATTGTTGATCTGCAGCTGAAAAGCAAATGAACACATTTTTTTGTGATGGTCCAACAGCTCTTCAGCTTTAGACCAGCCGCTGCCGTTTATTGTTAACTAAAGTGTGTTCATGTCTCTTTTGCTTAATAAGTCAGATAAACTGTAGCGCCTGACCTGAAATAACAGTCAGAAAACTGATTTTTTAAAAAACAGTTTATTTAATCTTTAGGCCAAATATTAAAACAGCACTAGGTAACTTTTCAACCTTCATAATATATTTTTTAAGACTCTTGTGATGATACATAGACTTACAATAGGTTGAATGACACGTCTGCCATAGCCTGACGGGGTCTGTATCGTTTTTAATCGTACTTTTAAACTTCGGGTTTCGGGTAGTAACCCGAGAACAAAAAGAACTACAAAATTCGACTGCTTTACGGCATATACGTCACTTCCACCAACACACACACTTCCTTACATTCGGACGGGCGAGCCCAACTTTGTTCGTCAGATAATATAGTCATGTCCGAAGCAGCACAGACAAATAAGAAAGAAAAAGTTTTGTTGGAGGAAAGCAATAAGAGGAAACGAAAAAGTGATTAAAGGCAGGACGAGGATCAACATGTGACCAGCGTTTGCTCGTCGGCGTGAGCTGAAGGAGGCGTGCCCGACCGATGCGGTCCTGCTTGTTACGGTGAGCTACGACTCAAACATTGAACTGAAGTATCATATAGATTCTGTAAAACGCTAACCAATAGACTACTATAATGACGCTGGCTTGTAAACGTGAGCATCGTTATTATTTGGCGTTTGAAAAAAATAAAACCCATAAAATTATATTCATATGACATGCTGAAACATATGCCACTGACTGTACCTGGGATGAAGACATTTCACACGCGCCGCCAGAAGAACACCTGCATGTGAACTCCTCCTGCAGTGTTCAGGGGAACTGTTAGTGCTGCACCGACCCGCCATTGGCATGATTCTGTCACTGACTGAGTTTTTCAAGCGCGAGGAGGAAGGCGGGTCCACCTTCTTCTGGAGCCAATCAAATGAGCTGCTCGATTTACTGCAAACTGATGCTTTGCTGATATTCTCTGCATCTCCAACTGTGTACAAAAATGTTCCACTGGCAAAAAAGCGAAGTACAAAGTCTGTGGGACTGTGAGCGCTCTGTTGCGGCGTGTATTATTTTCAATGTATGGGCTTAGTAATCTACAAATATATGCAATCCCATCTCTTGAGAACCTATATCGCTCGTTGCTGTCATTAAAAGCCAATGGGTCTGACCTGTCTCTGAAAGCTCTGTCTCTTTGAAATGCCCTCCGCAAGACTATAGCTCCCTCATCCACCACCTCATCTATGAAAGGACAGGTCATGGTTAAGCTTGGAAATGAGTTCAGCTCCCTATTTATATACTTTTAAATAATTAATTACCAAACTCACCAATTAAACACACAAGTTTTGAACATTTCTTAGTGTATTTATACCTTATAATTTCTTACATTTATTAGTAAAGTACATTTCCTTATTTATTTATTCATTTAATTATTTTTTTATTTTATTTATTAATAGTGGTTAAGTAAAATAAAATGACATCGAAATACCAGCAGGTGTCATCGTTAAGCCTGAACTCAGACTTAGCCTGACAGCCTGCCCCGGACCAGGTTAATTTGGCAGCATAAGTTGCCAGGGTAACTGAGTTTGAACTTTTTTAAGTTTGATTTATGAAACCATATCTACCAAAAATAAGCCTGACTAACCGAAATAAGCCTGGCTTATACTCTAATCTTGGTTTATGGAACAGCCCCCAGGCCTGGATTTATGTTATGTTTTGTTTACGTTTTGTTGTGTGTGTGCGGGCAGTCGTCCGCGAGGGGCTACCTGCGTTACTTTTGTTTTGTTTAGTTTTATTTGATTAAAAGTCTTTGAATGTTCGCCGGTTCCCGCCTCCTTCCTTCCCATCTACGAACCCTGTTACACGGCGTAAGCATTAACCGCTGGACACAGGGAATTTTTTGCCTCTTACCTCAATTTTGCACTGCATGTAAACGCATTAACCTGCTTTCTGTCGGCTCATTGAAGTGCGCATGTGTGATAGGTGACAAACGCAAGCTTAGAGCAGATTTAAATGCATCCAGCGAGTGTTTTGCTTGAAATAAGGACATGTATCACAAACGCACTCTTTTAAGACCCAGAAAATTATAAACATTTGTTCTCATCTCATGCAGCAGAAGTAGAAGAGGTTCAGTCAAAACGCTGCATTTGTAACTGCATGAGAGAATACAATGAGCCGAAAAATGTCCCGCCACAGCATATTGATATGCATCGGTACTCTTGAAAGCCTTCAAGCGATCTCCCCTGTATGGGGAGGGGTTATGTACAAGATATATTATATTTAATAATGGACAAAAGAAAACTGGGGGTAACAAATAAGGATCGGAGCCTAAAATAGTCCCTCTCTCTCATTTAAATTGGCAGTTCGGGCGGTACCGTGCGAGATCGGTCATAAATATGGCGGCGTTCTATTTGGTAGGCCTAGTGAGTGACGTAGGTGGCATCTATGAATGATCTATGATTTTACAGCGCTTCAGTCATCAGTCACACTGAGGTGTTCCCCATAGTGCTTTGATGCAATGTGAGTTCCCTTTCGAAAGGGAACTGTTGTTCAGCTGAAGTCAGTTCAGTTTTGATTCAGTTCTGTTGTAAAGATCATCAATTATTAAATTAGTTATTTTTATCTATAAAGCAGTTCTGGAAGAAAATTCACCATTCAGCTCAGTTCAGTTCTCATACAGTAAAGTCTACTTGTACTATTAAAAATAATAGTGTTGAAATTTAGATGACAGAGACAATGGACACCCATAAAGTGTTCAGTCCAACTAGTGTTGTCAAAAATTATAATAAATATTGATATAGTTAGCCTGTTTATATGACCAAAACTTAAGATGAAGTCTGATGCTTGTAATGTGAATCAATGAGATCACTATAACAGACACTTACACAAAATGCATATAAAATATCAATGTCTGCCAATAATAAGTCTTAGTAAGATAATATTTAAATGCTTGGTTTTATTATCTGTATTTTTTAAACATATAATGCAATGCAATGATGATTGACAGACGAACAAATAAACCTTCCTCAAAAGCCTGATGATCATATTTGAGACTCACATTTAATGAATAATCTTATATTAAATCTGTACTTTGTTGAACATAAAAACTCAGTGAATGTGATTGTCAGCTCCTGATTAAGCCGACGGTGATCAAACGGCTCTGAACGGTGTGTTTTACAGAAATCTTGAGCTATTCTTGCAGATTCATCTCGTGATTGTAAATGTGTCTTCTGATGTCAGAAAGGAATGTTGTGTTTGTGTGTTTTGTGCATATTTACACATTTTATGTTGTGCCAAAAATCACTCTTTGGGTTTATAATAGACTTTAAACTTGACCTTGGATAATTAAATAAACTAAAAGACAGGAATGAATGAGATCAGTATGTGTGTGCAGATGTGTGTGTCAGTGCTGCTTCCACAGCAGTGGCAGCTAATGTGACCATCACAACCTTGAAATGTTACTAACAATATCAAAGTTATTTGTACATATACAAAAATCCGGTCAGATTATACAGAAGAAGAAAGACACATGAAGCACGAGCAGGAGGAAGTTTTATTATGTGTGTGTTAACTTGATAAAATGAAGTGAGAAAAAGTGTGTTTGAACCGTTGCTGACCCTCAGGCAGATTTGAAGAGACAAATTCTTCTGTCACCAACATAGAAGAGGATGTAACTGTTATCTGCATATTGCACATTGTAAGCGCAATTCCCCACAATGCAGTTCCAGCTGCCCCCATGCTTTCTCTCAAATTCCTGCAAAGAATTACACAGTATTAATGTCCCACAAACTCACATCAACAAAAACCTCAATCTCCAACATCAAACTCCTTACAAACAGAGCACATTTTCACTAAAAACACTCCAGTTTCAACTCTAGATAACTAACCTTCTTGATGTAGGATGCAATGTTATTTCCCTTTCTGTACATATTCACAGCCAGAGAAGCGACCTGAAGACAGTCACGCCGCATCTCGTCATTCATCTCAGATTTATGGACCTTAATTGTTTTCTTCACCATGGTTGATCTGCAGACATAAGCACAGATTCTGGATTAAATTTTTTATTTTTTTTTTTTACTGCTTGTTCGAATTGCTTTAATTAAAGTTTGTTAAAGCAACACAATTGCTACACATAAACTTAATCTGATTGTCAAATCCACTTAACTATTAGTCCAATTGAAGTTTACTTAATCTGTGTTGAGATTGAATAATTTGTGTTGCATTAACTGAAACTTGGCTGGGCTTGTTAGTTCCAGCCTGCTTTGCATATGGCTATATCAAGAGCGAGTAAATGTTCTTTTATATGTAAAAGTCTAATTTTATGTATTTTTGAGTAAGATGAGAAAGGGGGAGATTTGATTGTGTTTAAAGGTACACTACACTCTAAAAAATGCTGGGTTAAAAACAACCCAAGTTGGGTTGAAAATGCACCGACCCAACAATTGAGTTGTTTTAACCCAATAGTTGAGTTGTTTTAACCCAGTGGTTGAGTTGTTTTAACCCAGTGGTTGGGTTAAATGTTGCTTAAGACAACCCAATTGCTGGGTAAGAACAACTCAACCATTGGGTTAAAACAACCCAATTGTTGGGTCGGTGCATTTTCAACCCAACTTGGGTTGTTTTTAACCCAGCATTTTTTAGTGTATGGAACTTTTCCGTCCGCTAGAGGTCACCTATTCAAAACAAAGGCGTAGTTTGATGACGCCAATTTTGAGCTCAGTATCTTGGGACATTGGTCAGACCTCACAGACGGTGGAAAATTGGACTCAGGCAGAAATCCTGTTGATGGATGCGGTTATTAACGTTACTGTAGTGTGAGGCAGAGCAGGACCGAGTGTTGTTTAATATCATAAGCTGGAAGTGTGGCGTATTAACAAAAGTTTTTTCATGTCTCTTTTGCTTAATAAGTCAGATAAACCCTGTAACGCCTGACCTGAAATAATATTCGGAAAACGTAATATAAAAAAAAAAAACTGTTTATTGAATCTTTAGACAAAATAAGTCTTTAAAAAAGGCATAGCCTGTGTGTTTTCGTTGAAATATCCCTGACTTTTACTTGATATGAAAGAGTCTGAACTATCAGAGACAGTGTGTGACAGGTTTATCAGCAAAGCTTTGATATTGATGATATTTAAGCCTTATAGAAAATCAACACATTACAGTATAATGTGATACTGTAGGGCAGGGGTACCCAAACTTTTTCCTATGAAGGGCCAAAAATTAAACTTGATTGAGAGCCGTGGGCCGAAAGTAGTTTTTTTAAAATCATAAATCAAACTGTATTAGGCCTATAATAAAGTTGCTATGGGTTTATTTATTTCATAATGTTAAAAATAAATATAAAACAACTTTAATCTGATTAACTAATGCAGTTGTATTTGTAAAGTGTTGCATTTTAATGAACAAATAAATGGGCAACAATCCAAACAAAGTGTTCAGTGTAAAATACAGTTCAATGTCAAATACACAATGATACAGATTTATAATGACGACGTCGATGGATATTGTAGGCCAACTCTTAAAAAAGGAACAGACTGTTTGCAAATAGGGTTGGGCGATGTCCCCTAAATTGGCAGTTGACGATGTTTACAGTAAAACATCGCGATGGAAGATGATATCGTGGTTTGTTTTTATTTTTATAAAAATATATAATTTACTATACTCTGTATTTTATCTCTTTACATAAATAATATTTCCTACTTAAAAACTATAATTGCATTATTTTAGTAACCCAAATAAGCACTCACCTGCACTAGGTTGCACGTGATGGGGGAAAAAAGTAGTGTGTGTGTGGACTGGTGAACAAACAGAAGCTACAGTAGGTCAAAAACACAAAGAGAACTGTAAGGATAATACAACATCAGCATTTGGACGGTATTCTGCACTCATTTGAAATTGACATTTGACATCATCTGACATAAAATTTATGAATAAAATGTAATTGATCTCAGAGATGTGAGTGTTGTGGTTCCTGGTCATAACAGCACCAGTTGCTGCAGTTAATGAGGTGAATTCAAATGACTTTGATATAGTCCCATATTAAATGCCTATTGGCCTGCTGTGCACAGTTAAGCTGATGCCACCAGGGTGGCGGTGCCCCCGGCTTGGGCCCGTCATCGCTGCTCACAGCTTTAATTCTGTTTGTTTTGCGATCTGGTCACCCGATTTTCCGATTTACGTGAATAGGCCTAACGTTGGTTCATTTTAGCCCACTGGACATCAAGTTTCTTTTCTCAAATCTTCACTTGTACCGCACTCATTATTACAGGAAATTATAAGCGCTATTTCCTTTCGTTTGCGTATAATTGAAGCCCATCTTTCAAGTTGAAGATCATTGTGAATGAACGTGTAGATAAATAGTATAGGAACTCGACTTGCGTGAAGAAATTAATCATAAATGTGCATTAAAACAAAATTGTGAGGAAAATTACTTCCGTTGTGAAAAATGCTATGATCGGAAGTGACGCAACGGCCGGTAAACATCGTCTCTTCGTAATGGAGTCAGACAGCGAAGAGGTTGCAGTTGGGATAAATGTCAACTCTTATGATGGGCTATTGCCGTATAATTACGAGCCGCCTAAGCGAGAGAGGGGTCAGGGAGAGTTAAGGGGAAGGGTAAATGGACAGAGGAGAGAGATAGAGTTGTGGTGT
Organism: Pseudorasbora parva; assembly: GCF_024679245.1. Classification (NCBI taxonomy): domain Eukaryota; kingdom Metazoa; phylum Chordata; class Actinopteri; order Cypriniformes; family Gobionidae; genus Pseudorasbora; species Pseudorasbora parva. The sequence goes on from NC_090184.1 coordinate 43,533,623, forward strand.
GAGGAGAATTGGTTGAGAATTGGGCAGGTGTCACACTGCGATTCCGGCAAATACACGGATAATGCGACCCGGCATTTGTTCCCGGGCCGCTAGATTTGGTCCATTCACACTGCCAGCGAAATACCGTAATATGTGCACTTTCACAGACAACCCGTAACGGTCCCGGATCGAGTTGACACATGACATCCTGATGTGACGTATAACGGCGAGCGATCTCAGCTTCAGCGCGGATAGTAAGGAGCTCCGTGGTCTCGACTTGTGTCCGGTTCTGCTTGTTTAATTTTAGTTTATTTTGTATACGAACACTCTCGCGTTTAAAACACCGACGAGCTCTTCTGGCACTGCAGGGTTGTATTATTGAAAAAACAAGCTCTAGGAGTCGCACGATAACTACGTACACGTTGCGGCATTAGTTTCGGCTTTTGTTCACACAGCGCTCGTCCCGGGTCGAACCCCGCAATGTTACTAGGTCTCCGACCCGGGTTCAATTCGGTAATCAATGCCGGGACGTGGTTGCTTTCACACAGAAGGCGACCCGGCAATGCTCCGGGAATAACGCGGGTCCGACGTGCAGTGTGAAAGGGGCTTTAGTGAGTGACCACAGGGTATAGCTAATTGTGGCTAACGTTGTCTCCATGTTTATCACATTGAAGTATCTTTAATAAATCATATTTAGCAATATTGTTGTCGACTTTGTTGTTTTTCAAGCATCCATGTAGATTGTCACCATCTATGCCAGCAATATGTGTCTTAAAATAATTAATTTAGATCCCAGATTTTAAATGAATGTTGTAGGATGTAGGCTATAGCTTACATCTGTGACGGTCAGATAGGGATAGACATGCTGTTCATTTCTACACAACATAGTTTATTGTGAAATTGCTAGCTGATGTTTAATCATTAACTGCTTTTAGACCTATAGGTGTCCGCATGTTCTGCTTCTGCAGATGTCAAGCGTTTGGGCCGTATATCTGAACAACATAACCGGACAGCTGGAATTCCGAGCTTAGTCGGCTGTTATACTACTCACCTCTTTGTATTTCTTAAAAAAGATTATAACATACTGTAAATGAGCTCACATGTACTGTGGAGTAACTTACGTGTATGAAAGCAGTTAGTCTTTCGGCTAGGACGGGAATATGCTGTTCATGTAAATACAGTCATTGTAACAAGGATCTTTTACTGATTCACCATTGTGACAACTCAAACCTACTATAACTATAATTACGATAACGACAATCTCTATTTTCTGTTTCCACCTCTCAGACTACGTAAACCCACACTGAGAGCCAGGGCTGCAGCGCCTATGTTTGCCTGTCGTTGCGTCACATGACGTGTTCTCTGGAAAAAGGCGGGTTTTTGGAGTGTAGCTTGAACAGGCACTTTTTTTTCTTAATTTTTGCGCGTGGGTGTTGTAAAACATATGTATTCGTATGTATGTCTTTTTAAATTTACATTTTCATACAATATTCTGTATAAATTAAGTTATACAATTAAATTGAAAGATGGCCTTTAAGTCTAGGCCTATATTATACCCATTCACATCTATGGTAAAGAGGACGAATACCTTTTGGCAATATTTATTTTATTACATTTTATTTTGTGCTTGTTATTAGAATTGAGGCGCGTCAAGTTTATTTGAATAGCGCATTTCACACGCAGCGGTTTTACTTTCATTTTCTCTAGCAGTGAATAATCAAACATAGCCCAAATGTCTTGACCCTGTGGAAGATAAAATTCGCTCTCAGCCCTTTTACAACAAGTGTTGCTTTGCAACATCAGGAGAAAACATGAAGACAAAGATATTCGAGACAGTGTCTATCTAGCTCGTGTCCCACATTCATCTCAATACGCAGACCGGCATAGGACGCATCTTTACGGGGGTAAAGGCTAGTAATCCATCTACAAATCTTTTTTAAATTAATATTTAATTTTCTTATATTCTTTGGGTTACCATTATTTACTGATAATCGTTTAATTGTTTTACAGGCTGCAGTGAGTTGTTTCACGGACGGAAAATAAACATGCATGCTTATGAAATCGATGTTTGAGCGTTTATTATTTCAAAATGTAGGCTCTCTCTCTCTCTCTCTCTCTCCCTTCTCGGAAGGTATGGTGGGCCAAATCAGGTTACCACGGGCCAACTTTGGCCCGCAAGCACTAGTTTGGGCATCTCTGCTGTAGGGCGTATATTGTCATGATCCTTGTCTTGTGTGGACCTTTGTTATGTCCTGTTTTGTGCCATGTAGTCCCTTGTAGTTTTTCTTGTTGATTGTTCTCAGTGTGTCTTGATTAATTATCACTCCTTGTGTATGAATGTCCTGAATGTTGTGTGTGTGCTTGTTTTGTTTGCCTTCCATGACCGCGTCTGGATTTACTTTTATTATGTTTGTTTGAATAAATGTTTGCTGCATCCAGATCCTATTCTGATTCCTCTGAAACAGCCACTGTTACTAATGTTTGTGGATAACGTGATACAACTTTTCAGGATTCTTTAATAAACAGAAAGTTCAAACAAACAGAATTTATTAGAAATAGGATTTTCATCTTTACTGTCACTTTTGGTTGATCACTTTTAATGCACTCTTGCTTAATTAAACTATTAATTTCTTTCAAAGATTGTACTGACCCCATATATATATATATTAAAAAGGAAAATTCTTACATGGTGTCTTACCTTGTGTCGATCATATGATGATCCACTCAGTGTGTGTGTGTGTGTGTTATGCTTCAGACACAGTAAGTGTGTTACTGACTCCTCCTGTTCCTCCATCACAACCCCAACCACATCTCACCTGACAACATTCACAACATTACAACAATAATGATCGTTTCTAAATATACAGATAATTAAAAAAAATATGCCGCCCTTAGTCACGATGCGAAGGCTGAGGTTCCTTTTTAAAGATGTTTAAGGATCTCATGGACATAGACACCACCACCGTAAAACTGAGCAACAACGAAATATACAACACAGCATCAATCACACATTCAGCTACATGGAAAACAAACATATCACATTAAATTAGCAAATAAACAGAAAGTATATCCACATACCACTTTTGCCTGCTTGTGAGCTAAGAGAGGGGGTTATATCTTGAAGATTCATAGTTGGATGACTTCTGATTAAAGAGAGAAACACCTTTAATTTCGTGATGATTACATCATTCCTTCTCTTCATGTGAATGACAAAACAGGAAGTGACGTACAAAAGCATGATGGGAATAAAATAAAATATAACAAAAAAACTCTTAAAAAGATTAAATCTTGCACAAATAACAATTCAGTATAGAAATGACAATGAACATTATAAAAATATTCAAAATATACAAAATTAGACAAAGGTAGCTTAAGTAAATGAGTGCTGAAGTACACAAGCGCCATCGAGTGGAAATTAACATTATAGACAGAGAACTTTGTGACAGCAAATACACTCTCATCGTCACACAATTGATTCTTAATCAAAGTTGTGAATACTCAAGTAACTCAGCATAAACTTATGAACATAAAGGGGTAAGTATTTTGTATACTTAAGCATACACAGTTAAATATTCTTGTCAAACTTAACCCTTTAATCAGCTTAAAGTATTAACACTGTTTTGTGTATGGGTCTTTCTAAGTAGACTGACTTACTTGTGCGTGCACCCTTGCTATCTAGTGTTGCATCACTAATGAGAAGTTTAAGTCTTCTCACCCTTCCATCAGTTCCTGAGAAGACCTTTACCACTTTGGCTAGCTTCCACTGATTTCGTGGTGCTAAGTCATCTTGGAGCAGAAAAACATCATTTATCTTGGCATTTCTCCTGCTCTTATTCCACTTACGTCTCTGCTGCAAATTCAACAGATATTCCTTTTTCCACCTGGTCCAAAACTCATTCGCCAGAACCTGAACTCTTTTCCATCTCTTCTGAAGATAGAGATCCTCCTTTACAAACTCTCCAGGGGGTGGTGCAATGACAGTAGGCTTCATTGTTAGTATCGGATTCGGCGTCAATGGTTCTGGTCCCACAGGATCGTTGATATGCTCTGAGGTCAATGGTCGACTATTTACGATCGCCATTACTTCATACATGAATGTTCTTAAGGATGAACTGTCCAGTCTCGGTGCAGACTGATCTAGGATGGACGCCAATACACTCCTTGCAGTCTGGATCTGTCTCTCCCAGACACCACCCATGTGACTAGAAGCAGGCGGGTTCATGACAAAGGTACAGCCTAACTCTTTCACACATTCCTGGTCCATCTGCTTCATCATATGCTTCACCAATAAAGTTGGTACCCTGATTACATTGACACGTATTGCAATAAAGCAACGCAGTTTGTTAAGAACGGCATCAGTGGTGAGGTCATCCAACAGCTCAAGATGAACAGCACGTGAACACATGCAGGTGAACAAGAGTCCGTACCTCTTCAACTCTCTTTTTCTCTCTTTAACATAGAATGGTCCAAAGCAGTCCATGCCACTATAAGTAAACGGAGGGGTAGCTTCCATCCTTCTTTGTTCCTGATTGCATTTTCTTAGCTTCCTAGACTTAATGCATTTGTAGATGAGAGATGACACTTCACTACTGCATCCCAGGATCCAAACACCATTGGAACGGATTTCATTGATGGTCATGCCACGACCTTGATGTTGCACCTTCTCATGGAAGTGTTTTATGAGTAGACGAGATACATGATGCCCTTTAGGAAGAATGGCTGGATGCTTGATATGAGGGTGAAGTTGTGCTTGCGTCAATCTTCCTCCAACCCATAGGATATCATGATCATCGATAAACTGACTTAACTTGTACAGCTTGTTGGACTGATTTGAATTAACTTATTTCCCTTGTCTTAGACACTTAATTTCAGCACTGAAAACTTCTTTTTGGACTGTACGAATTAGGAATTGTTCAGCATCCTTTCTTTCTTCAAGAGTTGTGGATTTGTTCGATCTTTCTACCAAACCTTTCACCCTCCTTGCATAACGTTTGAGTCTTGCTACGCCTTTCACTGCCCTCTTCCAATCCGAGAACCTTTGCAGGCGATCTGAAAGAGACTCTTCCTTTGCCTTGGTCATAAGAACCTGTGCCTTTTTGAGCTCCGGGTCTGCATCGTCAACCTCTCCCACCATAATGTCCTCATTAGGAAGTTCTTTTTGCCACAGAAACTTGGACCGGTAAACCAGTTGGATCCTATGAGTTCCTGTACAGTGAGCCCCCGAGAGGCATGGTCAGCTGGATTTTGATCTGAAGCAACGTATCTCCATTGACTAGGCTCAGTGCTTGTTCTGATCCGCTGAATTCGGTTGGCTACAAATACATGGAACCGTCGTTCATCGTTGTTAATATAGCCAAGGACAACCTTGGAGTCGGTCCAATAGTATTTACGAAGGCCATCTAATTCTAGTTCTCTCAGAAAGTGGTTCATCCCAGCCTGTCTTGTTTTGACACATCCTTTGTAGGATTCTTTTCCCAACTAAAATGAAGGGAGATACAAATCCAAGAGGATCAAAAATGGAAGCAACTGTAGACAGCACTCCTCTTTTAGTAAAAAGATTTTCTTTTACTAGCACTCTGAAATGAAACTCGTCTGAAGCTACACACCATTGAATTCCAAGCGCCCTCTCTACTTTAGGTTCTCCTAGCGCCAAGTCAAAGTCAGTCGCACTTTCAGTGCATTCCTCCCTTAGAATTGTGGCAGACCAACCACAATTGAAGAGATGCCTGGCTTCCTTTACGAGCTGAATTGCCTCTGCTTCGGTGTCCACACTTGTTAAACCATCGTCAACATAAAAATTACGTTGTATAAACTTCACTGTGGCTTGATTAAACTTTCCTTCACCTTGTGCAGCAATGTACTTGAGCTCAAAGTTTGCACATCCTGGCGAGGAGGCAGCTCTGAACAAGTGGACCTTCATCCGAAAAACTGCTGGTGGGGTTCCCATGTTGCCTTCCTCCCACCATAAGAACCTGAGGTAGTCCCGATCCTTAGGAGCAAGTGTACTTGCCCCTTGTGGAAACGACACAAGACCCCAACAAGGGTGTTCATGAGGTCAGGCCCAGTCAGTATGTATATGCTCATTCAGAGAAGTATTCTGAAATCTTGCAGAGCAATCAAAGACAATGCGAATCTTGCCTGGCTTCTGTGGGTTGTAAACCCCATGGTGAGGGATATACCATGCTGGCTGATTGCTCAACTCAATCTCTGGGACCTTTTCAGCATCGCTTCTTGCTAATATGTCTTTCATGAAAGCCAGGTAGTTCGTTGTATTGCTTATCCCTCTTTAAACGCTTCTCTAAAGATTTGAGTCGATGCTCTGCACACACTTTGTTATTTGGCAAGTCTGGTCTCTCACCCTTAAATGACAATGGCATCTGATAGTGCCCGTCTTGCATTTGATTAATGCTTTGCTTAACTCTGTCAAAAACCTTAAGTCTTCTTGTGATGTAGAGACTTCCTCATTATTCCTTTCAACAAAGTCAGACTCAAAAACCTTCAGTACCTTTTCTGGAGTGATCATCTCTTTAACCTTGTTCCTGTGTATAAACCACACTTCAGACCTGAGTTTGTGAGACGGTATACCAGCTGTTAGAACTTGCTTCAGGATAATCCTATGACTCACACCGATTTCATCTTCATAGTCCCTGTCGTAGTGGTTGTATCCAATGATACTCCAACCCAACACAGATCTTTGTGCAAATGGCTGATCTTCATTACCGCTGAGAACATCTCTGGGAAGTAAGGCTTGAGGACAGTTATAACCTATTAGCAAACCCACTTCACAATCAAGTGCAGGAGCCATTTCATCTGCCAGATGTTCTAGATGAAGCCAGTTCTTGGCGGTTTCACATGTGGGTTTATTGTATCTATTGACAGGTATGTAGTCTCTAGTGTAGGTCGTTGGAAGTTTGATTTTCACATCGGACTTAATACCTCTTACTTGTTGTCCATTCAATTTGTGACTTGACACAACCTTTGTTTTGGAAGTTATTGTAGAGATCTTAAGTTTGACTGGTTCTTTCTTGATATCAAGTGTCTCAGCTGTATCCCTCAAAATGAAAGTAGTGTCACTCTGGTTATCAAGCAAGGCATACATTAAAATCTCCTTCCTTGGTTCAGCTGTTGTTGAGACATACTGGAATGATCGATGAAGTATGAGTGTTGTTACTGTCTTGAACTACTGTTTGAAGTCAAATTCAGCTGTTCTGTCTGCAGATCCATGATTGACCTTTGACTGATCTTGATTGGTTCTAGTTCTTTGGCGTAGGTATTTATTTACACAATCCTGATGTAGGCATGTTGGGTGACGCTTCTCACATTTTTCACACACATTCCTAGAGGTGCAGCCCTTTGAGTTATGACCAACTTAAAAGACAAGACTTAAGACAACCAAAGCACAACTTCTCCGATTGTACAAATTTCAGTCTTTCTTCAGCTGGTCTTTCCATAATCTTGTGACACTTACAAAGAGTATCAATCAATCGATCAACTTTATTTATATTGTGCTTTTACAATCATGATTGTGTCAAAGCAGCTTCACAAGGTTAAACAGGACAATATTGCAACAAAATTAGATTTGGCTGTACAGTCTTTCTGGAGAAATCAGTGATGTTATCAGCTTATTTTAATTTATCATAGAGCGACAATGTTGGCAGATCAGTATTATAGTTTATAGAATTAATTAAAACCTAATTCATACATTTTATTTGTATAATTAGTTGAATAACTTTGATGGGCGTATCTCTTACAAAAGACACACATAATACTAGTCCCTTCACTGGAACTGGTGCTGAATGTCTTGGCAGTTGAATTATGATTCCGATGAAATGTATAATTATCTTGATCAGTGTGCTTGGTTCTTTCTTGCTCTGCTGGTTTTATTGCTTGCAGTGAGGTGATAGGGTTGCATGCTATTCTAGCTTCTTTGTTGAGAAATTCAACAAAATACTTGAAATCAGGGAATCTTCTGAATTCATCTTGGAACTTGGTTGCTGCTCTATTCCAACGTGAACTCAACCATTCTGGCAATTTGGCTGATATCCTTTGATTTTCAACACAGTCATTTAGAGCTTGTAAACATTGAACATAAGGCATAGCTGATTCAACACACCTCAGGAAATCTACAAATTCACGTAGGTCTTTGGTTTCTTTGGCAGCAATCTTGTGCCATGACTGTATTTTGTCACGATATGACTTGCCAACTACAAAAGGATTGCCAAACCTGTCCTTAAGTATGTTCCAAGCAGCCATGTAAGCATGCTCTGTTCCAACCAGGAAGTGTCCTTCAATAGCTCTCTTGGCTTGACCACTCACATACTTGCACAGAAAGAAGAGCTTTTCTTGGGCTGGCAAGTTCTTGCGATCAATTAACGTTTGGCAGGACAGTTTCCAGTCATTATACTTAACAGGATCTCCAGAGAAAAGAACTGGTTCTGGAATCAGAATCCTATTGGCTGTAATTGCTTCAGCAAGTGCCTTCACAAGATCATTAGAAGGTTCATTTGGAGCAGCCAATGTATCTGACTGAGAGATATGAGTTTGCGTGACTGGGACCTTTTGAGGAGAACAAGAGGGTTGGTTTAAAGGGGCCATGACTTGAGTGAACACGAATGGCTGAGAAATAGGAACATTTAGTGGAGAAGTACAATCTTCTTGCCTTTGTTGAAGAGGAACAGAACACTGCATAAACTTGTAGTCTTGCTTGTGCTGCATTATGCCTTTTTAGTTCCTCCAATCGTTCCACTTCCTTTTTCTTTTCTTCCAGCTTTATTTTCCTCGTAGTACTTTCCGAGATAAATTGAGCCCTTTTTCTTGCATGCTCTGCTTCTATTTCCTTTTCTTGAGCTTCTCTCTCGGCTGTTGACTGTTCATCCTCTGCCTCAAGTTTCGTGATTTCCTCTTCAAATTGATGTTGTGTCTTCATTATTTGAATCACCTCTTGTGTAGCCGCTACTTCAGCTGCTGCTTCTGGTCTTTTCTGCCGGCAATCATTGGAAGATTGACCGGACATCTGGAACCAGACCTTGACTTAATGGAGGTTGCTGAGATGACACTGGACACAGTGGCTTCAAACACTGTATCTGAATCAGGCCAGGGAATGTCCTCAGGATTCCCATTGAAGAAGCGTTGAGCCTTCTCATTTGCAGTACTAGTAATGGCAAGACAAATGTCAATTTTCCTCCGAATTTCAGGTTCAGGGCTTGTATTGCTTATGTCATCATAAATATGGTCAACCTCAGACTGAAAATTCAAATTTTTGTACTTCCCCTTTTGCAATAATACAGCACACATGCTTATTTGTTTAGTCCTCTTATTTTGATGGGCCAACCAATGAGAGAGAAAAAATCCAATTCTATCATCTTTTCTTGGAATGAAGATGATAGAAATACCAGTGCAATTGAAACTTTAGCGCAGTTCACAAGACCTTGTGCTGCAGCCAAGTCACTAACTTAAAAGTGCATGCTTGTTCAGCCTTTACTTGACCACTGGCTTCTTTAGTCATTCAATTGCGAATTTTAAAAGGTGTACTTCTCTTACCCAATACGTAGCACCTCTTGCTGGCCGACTTCCTCATCCCACTTTTCCATCTGATGCTCTTTGCCTTCACCGATGCAGTGAAGTGTTCTACTATGCCGCCCTTAGTCACGATGCGAAGGCTGAGGTTCCTTTTTACAGATGTTTAAGGATCTCATGGACATAGACACCAACACCGTAGAACTGAGCAACAACGAAATATACAACATAGCATCAATCACACATTCAGCTACATGGAAAACAAACATATCACATTAAATTAGCAAATAAACAGAAAGTATATCCACATACCACTTTTGCCTGCTTGTGAGCTAAGAGAGGGGGTTATATCTTGAAGATTCTTAGTTGGATGACTTATGATTAAAGAGAGAAACACCTTTAATTTCGTGATGATTACATCATTCCTTCTCTTCATGTGAATGACAAAACAGGAAGTGACGTACAAAAGCATGATGGGAATAAAATAAAATATAACCAAAAAATTCTTAGAAAGATTAAATCTTGCACAAATAACAATTCAGTATAGAAATGACAATGAACATTATAAAATATTCAAAATATACAAAATTGAACAAAGGTAGCTTAAAGGGTTACTTCAGCGGTTAGCATATGGCTTTGTATCAGTAGAAACCCTGGAGTATATTCAAATGATCTTGCTCCCCCCTCTTATATCCCCCTCAGACGAGAGATTTATGCATTTTATTTCTGGAAAAATTCCTCTCGTGACGCAAATTGACGATATTTGCGTCACGAGAGGGATGTTTGCCCAGAGGCTAAAGACTACAGCCAGCAGAGGGAGCCATTTCCGCATGTTTTCAACTCCTGCATGGGGAATGGAGATCACACTTACAGCACAGCTCAGCTATAGGCATTAATTTAAACGGATGCTAAGCAATGTAAGTGTTTTAACTTCTCAAATTAATTTCTATGAAAGTTAAGCTTCCAAAGGCATGAACTGAAAACGCCTTGTGAATGTATGCCGCGAATGTGGTCGCGATTACCTCAGCTCTCATCACGGGATCTGATCAACTCATTTATGACGTTAAATGTAATCTGACTACTAATCTGAGTCTGCTGTGAGCATAGACTGTAAAAAAATATGGACGTAGTGTCTGTGACGTCACCCATAGGATTCTGATAAGCCGTTCTGAAGCTTAAAGTATGGGCGAGCTGGGCGTTGCCATCTTGTGAGCGAGTCATCGCGTGTCACTCCCGGATAACAGAAAATGGGCAAAAAGGCGGGATGTGCGCGGAGCGGAGGTGACGCAATAACTATAGACGGAGGATAAATGGCTATCCACCTGTAACCACGCCCTTAATTATGCAGAACTTTAAGGCTTTATATAACGGAAACGAATGAGTTATAAAAAAATTCACCCCCCCCACAGTTGTCATGAAGATCAAAATTAGCCTTATAAGCCAAAACCACAATTTGTACCAGGCTGTAAACATGTTTTTTTCTGCTGTAAAGTTGAAAATTTTAACATGGGGCTCAATGAGATTCTGCTCCCTTCTGGAGCCAGTTGAGGAATTGCAGTTTACATTACTTCCGTATTGGCTTCAAGAGAGATCGCGGGAGGTTGCCGCTTGGCTGTGAGACTCACGCGGCGACTCGATCGTTATATTGAACACACACGTTCAGTATTTAATTGTACTCTCTGAACTCAAGCCTAGTTCAGACTGCACGATTTTCAAACTCGTCGGGTCACTGCTCTATTCACACTGCATGACTATCTGGGGTAGCATTCAGTCACTGCTGTGTTCACACTGCACGATGGTTTGACGACAGAGGAGTTCACACTGCATGACTGAACAAGAGGAAGAATCGCCGACAACTCTCTCTCTCTCCGGTGCGCAAACTACGTTTCCCAAACACACGTGCGATGTGCCGAGTAAACAACGCGAGATCACACGTGCATCAGACCGGAGTTCTCGCGCGAGACTTTGAATTGTTATTTAAAATGATAAACTGCACAACGTTTGCTTCAAACTGTATGTGCGCTGATTTGTGGAGAAAAAGAAAAAAGATTATGGCGGAAGAAATTGTTGGAGAGACAGAGGGAGCAAGGATTGTGTTCTGCAAAGACAGTTTGAGGTAAATAAACAATTTTGTAATGTGCTACTGCTGTGGCTGGATGTGCAAATGTTTGGGCTTTGTTTCTGTTTGATAGAATTGTAAATATATCTATTAAAATACTGATATTCTGCTCTATAACTCCTCCCTGAACGTCCTGCTGCCCTGTATCTCACTCTTTCATTGGCTGTCGGTCATCGCCGATGTAATTTTCAGTCAGATCCCTGTTCACACAGCAGGAGTTTGAATCGCCGACAGGTCCAGATATTTAGCATGCCAAATATCTCACCGGCGTCGGCGACCCGTCGGCGATTCTCTCTGATCGCGTCTTTGATTATTCACACTGCGTGATTGTCACTCGCGTGCACGAGCGCCGATTTGCCTGTGATCTCGGGCATTTGTCGGCGATTTCGCAAAACCTGTCGGCGACTCAAAATCGGGGCAAAAATCGGGCAGTGTGAACTAGGCTTCAGTCACTGTAATCCAGTAGCGGTGTATATATATACAGGTGCTGGTCATATAATTAGAATCGAAGACACCTGGTGCCACACTCTAATCAGCTAATTAACTCAAAACACCTACAAAGGCCTTTAAATGGTCTCTCAGTCTAGTTGGTCTCAATGGTCTCTGTAGGCTACACAATCATGGGGAGGATGGCTGACTTTACAGTTGTCCAAAAGATGACCATTGACATCTTGCACAAGGAGGGCAATTTTCCAACAGGGCTTGGCACCTGCACACAGTGCCAAAGCAACCAGTACCTGGTTTAAGGACCATGGTATCCCTGTTCTTAATTGGCCAGCAAACTCACCTGACCTTAACCCCATAGAAAATTGAGGCTGTATATCATCAGAGAGGCAGAAAGAGGGTTTGAGGGTGGCCATAGTTTCGGCGTGGGATTGTAAAGTAATTGGTTTAAAAGCCTCCCACGAGGTTGGCAGCCTAGTCGAAGCATACTGATCAGTATATGTCACCATTTCCTGAGGCCTTAATTTAGCTATTTTATCAATAAAAAAACTCAAGAAGCTTTCACATAGTGTATTTGATGGGTTAGGGAAAGGATTTACAGGTGGATTTAAGGCAGCATGTATAACAGGGTCAAATTCTTAAGTCTGTGATGGTTAGTAGAAATAATATTTGAAAAATAAGCAGCTTTTGCTTTCTTTGCAGCTGACTGGTAGGCCAGTAGGCAATCCTTACACGATTTATTTGACGTTTGAAGCCTGTCCTTTTTCCATTTACGCTCGGCTTTCCAACACTCTAATCTTGAAGTGTGGTTCTCAGAGGTTTGCCATCGATCAGTGCTAGTTCTTGGCATTGTAAGGCTGGGAAAACCTAGTAGATGCCGAAATGTCTAATCGCTCTGAGAAAACAAAGGAAATTAGCATCTGAACTCATTCATACAGTTAGTGTCTCTGTCTGAGACGACATCACACTGAGTGAACCATCTACGAATTACTCTAATTTACATGCCTTTCCTTTCACATGAAACTTCCCCCAAACTCCCCCCCCCCCCCCCCCCTCATATTGAGATCATCTGAAATGCACCAGAAATATTTTTGTTACAATGTCAATCCTCACGATATAGTATTGTAGCAGGGTGAGTAAGTTCCCTCCCCTGTATTTAGTGATGGCCTATCAGCATTTGAGACCTGTCTATTTAAAACCCTGGGTCCTACCTGAGGGTGCGTCATTTCAAGCTCCGCCCCCAGGGCGAGGGCGTGCCACCATTCAGTGAGGGAATGTTTGGTCTGCAGCCCTGTGGTGACGTGTGCGTGCAGGCTTTTGTTATGTTGGTTTTAATGTAAACATGAGCCGCGGTGATTCGTGCTGTGAGTAATTGTACAGCTATGCATTTCCGTGACAATCACTCGGAGAATCCGTTCCTTCACGGACGCTCGGCATAGATGATGCTGGGGTGACGATCTCCTGCATGAAACGCGTTTGAGCTCGCGCTGCTGTTTTGTTGCTACTACAAGTCCGACTGTTTTATTGCCACTCGGTTTTCCTGAATGTCTGCTGTTTCCACAGTTTCATTTCTGTGCTGTTCAGTTTTATCTTCTTAATAGTAACTGTTTCTGAGATTATCGCCTTTGAGGTCTGAGCGGCCTTGCTGGCCGATCTGTTTTTGCCGACTGCCACCTGTTTGATTCTAGTGGCTGTATATCAGTACTGTGTGCATTCAGTCAACGTATGTCACCTCACTCTGACATTGTAACTGGACTGCCAGAAGTCAGAGTGAATGTTAAGTGTGAATTTGTCTTTAATTTAATTTAGGGATATTTTCAATTGTTAATGTTTCATTTTGTATTGTTATTTTTGGTGTCTGTTCAGATTCTTTCTTTGTGTTTTTTTTGTTACAGGAGCTGGGAGTTTCTGGAGGGTGACGTCCCGCTGCCATAGTGTGGTGTTCACACTTAGTGCTGTGTTTTCTTGTATCCAATCTTCACGTGTGGTATGGGCTTGTATTGTATCACGGGAACGTTCTAAATTGGACAGTGGGCCCAACCCTCCAGATACCTCCGCTTCTGGTCATTTTGTATTATTTGTATTGTGTGTGTGTGTGTGTATGTGTCAGATGCAGATTGGCGACTCCTGCTCTGAAGTTGTTTTTTATTCAAGATTAATACAATAAAGTAGTAATTTTACATACATGCGACCTGCGTCTCTTCACCCATATAGATAACGAACCTGTGGTGTCTTAACCAAAGAGAATTTACTTGGTATCGTCCCTGGCGAATTTCCAGGGTGGCGTAGTCGCTGAAATAAATCTGTAACCCCTCCCGTCGGATTGCCACAGTATTATATGTGTTTGATATCATTTGAAATGTCTCAGTGCGACTGGTACAAATATCTCTACTCCACAGAAGTAAACTAGAACATTATAAATATTTTAAGAGTTTAAAGATATCTTTCCTTGGTGTATGGTGGGTGTGGCTTTCAGCCATTTGGCCTCTCTTCTATACAAGTCTATAGGACTTGATTAATGCAAATTCCCATTGTGAACTCGTGTTTCCATTTGAAAGAGTTTCAAATGGTTCTGGGTATTTAAAGCCGCACTTGGCTACTTTTGCTCTCGGGGTCCCCCTACAGTTTGGAAAAAATAATGTCCTCAACTACTGTCGTAAGATCTGTCATCCTACAACAGGGGATGCCATCGCGCGTGCATTTGATGACATGACAGCCCTGATAGCCCTGAACTAGTGATGAGCGGGTCGTCTCATAACCCGCGGACCCCGTATGTCTATTTAATGGTCACGGGTGCGGGGCGGGTTGTAAAAATATATGCAGTGGTGCAGTGCGGGCCAAATAACTTCATAAAAGTGGCACCGCGGGTCGGTGCAGCACTAACAGTTCCCCTGAACACTGCAGGAGGAGTTCACATGCAGGTGTTCTTCTGGCGTCGCGTGTGAAATGTCTTCATCCCAGGTAACGTTACAGTCAGTGGCATATGTTTCAGCATGTCATATGAATATAATTTCATGGGTTTTATTTTTTTCAAACGCCAAATAATCACGATGCTCACGTTTACAAGCCAGCGTCATTAGTAGTCTATTGGTTAGCGTTTGACAGAATCTATATGATACTTCAGTTCAATGTTTGAGTGGTCGGTAATCACCATAACAAGCAGGACAGCATCGGTCGGGCACGCCTCCTTCAGCTCACGCCGACGAGCAAACGCTGGTCACATGTTGATCCTCGTCCTGCCTTTAATCACTTTTTCGTTTCCTCTTATTGCTTTCCTCCAACAAAACCTTTTCTTTCTGATTTGTCTGTGCTGCTTCGGACATGACTATATTATCCGACGAACAAAGTTGGGCTCGAACGTCCGAATGTAAGGAAGTGTGTGTGTTGGTGGAAGTGACGTATATGCCGTAAAGCAGTCGAATTTTGTAGTTGTTTTTGTTCTCGGGTTACTACCCGAAACCCGAAGTTTAAAAGTACGATTAAAAAACGATACAGACCCCATCAGGCTATGGCAGACGTGTCATTCAACCTATTGTAAGTCGATTTATCATCACAAGAGTCTTGAAAAATATATTATGAAGGTTGAAAAGTTACCTAGTGCTGATTTAAGGACATGTTGCAAAGAGCTCAGTGCTCGATTCTGTAGTTAGGTCAGCCCATAATGCTGGAGGTTTAAGATAGCCAGCATTATGTAATTTTCAGAAGTCAGGTATACATTTCATTCTTTACTTCAGAGTATTTGATGTTATATAAATTAGGCTAACTTTGAACTGATTATGTAATTGGCATTATACATTTACCTGACTGTTAATAAATTGTTACACTTTGATTGATTCTGACTTGCTCTGGAATTATTCAGGTTATGAACGGACATGATTTCAACAAAGGGTTAAACAGAATAATTAAATGTGTACGTAAACTATTAAATATGAATGACCAAATAACCAATTGGCATTCTAAACCTAAATTCTAAATTATGATTAAATGGAGTCAGATAATGAGGAATTGGAATAAAATCCCCCGCAGCGACCTTCACCCACCAATCGTTAGCCTCCATTGGGACGATTTGGGCGGCCTTACAGTTTAAAGGGGGGGTGAAACACTCAGTTTCAGTCAGTGTCATGTCAATCTTGAGTACCTATAGAGTAGCATTGCATCCTGCATATCTCCGAAAAGTTTTTATTTTTTTAATAATTATATAAGAAAGATGCGCTGTTCCGAGTCTTTCCGAAAAAAGCCGAGCGGGTGGGGGCGTGTCGTGTGAGCGGAGCTAAATAATGACGTGTGCAGCAGCGCGCTGTGTGTTGAGTCGAGCGTCATCCCTAACAGCGGAAAAAAACTTTATTCAAAATAAAAATATGGCTTTTAATCAGATACAGCCATACATCTATGATCCGGAATCAGACCCAGAGGCTGCAGTTGAACAGGAGCAGCAGCAAAAACGACTAGAGCAGGACGTCTCTATGTGGTACAAGTTATACACTAACTATATAATATGCTTAGCGGCTTGTGTTATTTACATATTTATACTTGAATTATATCGTCGTATTTTTGTCTTTGAAGGTGTACATGTGGGAAGTGCAGTTGTGCACGTGTGTTTGTGTTTACGCGTGGTTTGTGTAGACAGTAAGCGGACTAAAAGCAGTCTCACTCACCCTTCTAACGTTGGGACTGCTCCATCCTTCAGCATTAGGCGATTGGGAAAATTCGGCGTCGAGCTGGGCCTTGTTTATGAAACAGTCGGCACCGAAATGCAGCGAACAGATATAAACATTCGCGCAACTCAGTTGCTGATCCGGAAAAGCAAATTACATCCACTGTTGCCTTAACGCGGGGTTTTTGGCGAATCTGTGCAGGACTGTCTTGGTCTGGCAACCAAAAACGCACTTTTTTGGTGACATTGTTATGTGCTATGTGTAATTGTCACCTGTCCAGCATCCTACAAGCCCCGCTTTGATGGGCGTAGGCTGTTGCTTTCGCTCTCTCCCTCGCTCTCTCTCACGCGCTTCCGGTAGAATTGTCCGTAAGGCCCATACAAGGAAATTCCGCCCCCACTAACGTCAATGGGGACGCATGATCGCAAAAAACTTGCCGAAACTTATGACTAACCGGAAGTAGTATTTTTGACAAAGAAATACTCCCATCAAACGTCCACCTTAACTTTTGAAACTTTGTCTATGTTTAGTATGGGATTCCAAGTCTTTAACAGTGTAAAAAGATCAGTATGCATGAAACAGCATTTCACCCCCCCTTTAAAAATCTTCCAAGGAGCAGTTTCATTTAACACCTCCTGCCATGCATCTTTAAGCAGCTCCAGATGTTGGTCGAGATCTAAATCAGGAAAAGCTGAATCCAGTGAAAGTTTTGTACTCAGCTCATTAAAGAGCAAGTTACAATTCACATGAAACTGGGAAGAATAGTGCCGAGCATGTGTTTGTGCATTTGCAGGTGAATAGACCAGGTTTGGGAGGGACATATTGAATACAATAGGCTTATGGTCTGAGATCGGTGTGCCCAATATTTCAATCTGAGAAATGGAAAAGCCATGGGTAAGCACTAAATACATGGTGTGAATGTTATGCATTTTATGATGGATAGATGCACTTTTTTGCATTTGATGCTCTCCAGAGCTCGGACACAAATGTACAAATCTGGCAAATCTGTTTCGCCAATATCAATATTACTACAATATCAACTGAGGGTGCTTTTGCTTGCTTTTGAGGGTGCTCTAGAACCAGGCGGTCCACCGGAAGCTAGATATTTTTTACTTTATAGAATGCCTTGATTAACCCACCGGAGCTGCGGGGAGCAGTTATGTGATGGATGGATGCACTTTTTTGATGGATGGATGCAATTTTATGATGGATAAATGCACTTTTATGATGGATGGATGCACTTTTATGATGGATGGATGCAATTTTAGGATGAATAGATGCACTTTTATTAAGGAGGATGCACTTTTATGATGGATGGATGGATGGATGGATGGATGGATGGATGGATGGATGGATGGATGGATGCACTTTTATGATGGATGGATGCAATTTTAGGATGAATAGATGCACTTTTATTAAAGAGGATGCACTTTTATGATGGATGGATGGATGGATGGATGCACTTTTATGATGGATGGATGGATGGATGGATAGATAGATACACTTTTATGATGATAGATGCACTTTTATTGTCACGTTCAACACAAAGGAAAATTGTGTGAAGACTCAAGTGCAGGAGATGATTATTTATTAACAAAAAGAAAACAAGCTCAAAAAATAAAAATAAAAACACAAGGGGGAAAACACATAATTAGACTGTAACATAAAACTCAAAACATACCAAACAGAATCACAGGGGAAACCAGGAGAAGTAGACAGAACATGCAACGATCCGACCAAGACTGACAAACACAAGGAGCTTCTGAAGGGAAGAAATCAAAAGGGAATCAGGGAACACAGGTGGGGCCAATAACACTAATCAGATAACAAGGGGGAGGGAACTGACAATGACAGAGCACATGCTAGACATCACAAAACCCACATGTGCACACAAGACAGGACAGGCATGTGACAATTATTGATTGATTGATTGATTGATATCTTTATTTTCGAACATGAGAGAATAATAAAAATACAATAATGTTCAAACTTTAAAAAAAGAGAAAGTAAAGATGAAAAATAGAAGAATAGAAAAATAAAATAAAAAACAGCAAAGTATCTTACTTTCCTGTATAAACATGCTTCTATCTCATGTACGAAAAGGAGTAGGAAGAAGTAGAACTTATATCCCCCTACCCCTTTAATTCTTACTTTCCTTTAAATAACATACATATGCCTACACCCACGCATACACTACACATCTACACATACATACACATGTACACATCTGTATATATAAATACACAGTAGCGTACCGTGGGGTTTCAGTCAGGGCCTTCACTAACGAACAACACACACACACACACGATCAACAAGCCCCACGCCGTCGCCATAACAACACACACACACACACACACCCACACGCACACGTTTGTTTTTGTGACATATGGGGACATTCCATAGGCGCAATGGTTTTTATACTGTACAAACCGTATTTTCTATCCCCTTACACTGCCCCTAAACCTACCCATCACAGGAAACATTCTGCATTTTTACTTCCTAAAAAAACCCTCATCCTGTATGATTTATAAGCATTTTGAAAAGTGACATGGCCAATGTCCTCATATTTCACCCTCTCCTGTGTGTCATAATACACACACACACACACACACACACACAAAATACAATAATGCACTGTACGCAATACTACTACGAACTTTGCTTTCATAGTGTTCGTTGGGAAGGGTGCAAGCAAAAAGTACACGCGAGACAAAAAGGCAATTTGAATATTTATAGATACTGCACTCACGTGTCACCGTTTAGGCAAATGGTGAAAAGAATCAAAATCAGCTGGCACAAATACTCTTAAACAAACAAAAATACGGACCAACAGAACATCCAAAGAAACAGAAAAAACACTGCTTGTTAGCTAACATTACCGGCTTGACATCATGATCGATCATTCGCACGCAGCCTGTCATCCGCGGCGGCCATAGTTTATTTCACACAGAATTCTCACAACCCGCGAAAAGTTCAGACGGCTGATGACATCAGCAGGGGGTAGCACACCGACACATCGCTGGGCCTCTGGGCCGTTCTATCACTACACATCAAATTTTGATTGGCCAATGACCCACGTCAGTCAAAGCTATGGTCCAATGGAAAATAGCAGCTTCAATGGAAGGCAAGCTATTCTACTAGTGCTGGTCCTCGGGGCTGTGATGCGTTTAGATGATGACATATGGAAAATACACCAAAAACAAATACATTCTTTCTGGAAATATAATCGTAACTATATATATATAATGATTCTCTGCTGGCCCTGACGGCCCACCACTGTACATATTTACATATACCCATACATATTTATACCTATATCCACAAATACATACCCACACACAAACATACATACATACTTCAAAAGTGACCACTAACCAGTATTTCAAATCATAACAAAGGAGCGCTCCTATTTTCCTACAGTACTTCTTGATACTTCTTAAGAATCTTTATTTATGATTGATGGATGGATGGATAAATGCACTTTTATGATGGATGGATAAACTTTTATGATGTATAGATGCACTTTTATGATGTATAGATGCACTTTTATGATGTATAGATGCCCTTTTATGATGGATGGATACACTTTTATGATGTATAGATGCACTTTTATGATGATAAATACACTTTTATGATGGATAGATGCTCTATTTAAATATAACAGTATATTGTATATGTACAAATTATTTTATGGCTCAATTATTATATGGGCACTAGAGAATATTAAGCTCATACTTTAATAAAATGTTTTTTTTAAAACAGCTCAATATTATTCAGTGGCACAAACAGCAAATATATTTAGTGCGGAAGCTAATGTTTATCAG